>NC_067409.1:93761592-94064092 GCF_009764475.1 Pristis pectinata | reverse complement strand
TATATAAAATTATTAGGGTAGATAGTCAGAGTCTTTTTCCCAGGGTGGAAATATCGGACCCTAGAGGACACAGCTTTAAGGTAGGAGGGGGAAAGTTAAAGGGAGATTTGAGAGGCAACTTTTTTTTTTACACACAGAGTGGTAGGTGCCTGGAATGTGCTGCCAGAGGAAGTGGTGGAAGCAAGTGCAATTACGTTTTAAGAGGCATTTCGTTTAAGAGGTATTTGAACAGACACATGAACATGCAAGGAATGGAGGGATATTGACGGTGTGCAGGCAGATGCGCTATTTAAATTGGCATCATGGTCAGCACAGTCATCATGGGCCAAAGGGCCTGTTCCTGTACTGTACTGTTCTATGTTGCTCCTTGGCTCAACACTATCCCTCTTTCTCTTACCCGTCACTGGCAGCTAAATCCATACAACCGACCACTGTCCTGACACCTCTCAAATCTCCAGTCTAAAACCCCACACTGACACCCGTCCAATCCTTCACCCAGACTCAGCATCTCTAAATGCTTCTGTTTCTTTGTGTGCTCTGTAACAACTAAGAGGATCTTTCAGCCTTTCAGAATTTAAAGCTTGTTCAGTAACGTGGAACATTTTGGGCCTGGAGTCCTACTAAATCTTGCAGTGGCAGGCCCTTTGTTAAATGTTTATTTGTCCATTTTTCACTGCCCCTTTAGTATGGCTAAACGGACAAAATTCAATCTCCAGGCTGTAAGTTTTTAAAAGGATATCCATGTAATTCCAGAACATTTTCCCAAATATGTTGGCATTCTTCAAAGAATGCCAATATATTTGGGAAATGGTAAACACCCTCATTACTATTTTAAATTATTAATAGTTTACTAGAAGGACCAAGTGGAGGTCTGTTGAGACATTTCACCAGTGAAGTGAGGACCTTCTTTAATGTTCACAAAACTATACTAGATTCTTAGAAACCAGAAAAACAAACAGGCATCTACTTATTGGATTCTACCAGTGGCTTTGATTGACTCTCTGGAACACCTGGAAATATATTACTAAGTTTTGAACCATCACCTACTGTTTCTTCCCATGTCTGAGATTTGTTTCCTTCAGGGCTGAGTGTCAAAACTCCGCCAGTGCTACAAATCCTGACAACCGTTCTGAACAGTGAAAAGGAATAATCAAAGCTAAGTAAGATTCAGTTGCAAAGCCCTTCAGGCTCTTCAGATGAATGAAAGGAATGGCAGATTAGCCTGTCCCAACAACCAGAAAGGATGACAGGAATGGATGAGAGACCAAAATACATTTTGGATGTAAAAATGTATATGTTGCAGGGCTGAAGGGCAGAAAAGGGAGTGGGACTGACAGGGTTGCTCTGTTAGAAATCAGCATGGACCTAATGGGATGAATGTGCTGTAACAAGCAAGTCAAAGAGTCCTATGGCCATATAGCACCAAAGCAGGCCCTTCAGTCCACCCTGTCCATACTGACCATCAAGTACCCATCTGTACTAATACTTACTAATCCCATTTGCTAGCACGTAGAACATAGAACATAGAAAACCTACAGCACAATTCAGGGCCTTCGGCCCACAAAGCTGTGCCGGACATGTCCCTACCTTAGAAATTACTAGACTTACCCATAGCCCTGTAATCTTCTATGTCTTGGCAATTCAAGCGCTCATCTAGATACATTTTATACGTTGCAAGAGTACTTGCCTCCATCAACCCTCTCAAGCAGTGCATTTCAAACACTAACCATGCTCTGAGTGAGAAAAAAAATCCTTCCTTTTTTCTCTCCTAAATCTCTTACTCCTGACCTTAAGTGCATGCCCTCTGGTTACAGACAGTTCTAATAAAGGGGAAGTTTACTACTGTCTACCTACCTATGCCCCTCACAATTTTGCACACCTCTAACAGATCCCCTCTCAGCCTTCCCTGTTCTAAGGAAAACAAACCTAACTATCCAGTCTCTCCTTATAACTGAGACACCTCATCCCAGGCAACATCCTGGTGACTCTCCTCTGCACCCTCTCCAGAGCAATCACATCCTTTCTGTATTGTGTTGACCAAAACTGTACACAATATTCCAGATGTGGCCTCAGCAATGTTTTATAAAGCTGTACCATAACTTTCCTGCTCTTATATTTTATTAAGGCTAATGAAGCCCAGTATCCCATATGCCTTCTTGATCACTCTATCCACCTATGCTGCCACTTTCAGGGACCTTTAGTCTTGTACACCAAAGTCTCTCTTTTCCTCAATACTCCCTGAGCCCTATCATTCATTGAGTATATCCTACCCTTATTTGACCTCCCAAAATACATCATTTCACACTTATCAGGATTAAGTTCCATCTGCCGTTCCTCTGCCCAATTTACCAGCTGATTGATATCTTTCTGCAGCATGAGATTATCCTCCTCACTATTCACATGTCCACCATTTTTTGTATCATCTGCAGACCTATTAATCATACTTCCTACATTAACATCACCATCTCCCTCACCAAACTCTCCAGCTACAATGATTTTCTCCTCAGTGAATACAGAAGAGAGGTATTCCTATGAAACCTCTCCAAATTCCTCTGCCTCTGTGCTCCCTTTACTCCCCAAAGGACCTCACACTTTCATGGCTATCCTTTTGCTCTTAATATACCTATAAAACATGTAGGGATTTTCTTTCCTCTTATCTGCCAGTAATATTTCATGGTGCCTCTTTGCCCTCCTAATTTCATTCTTAAGCACCCCCTACAGACCATATAATCCTGAAGGTCCTGCCCTATTTTCAGTACTCTTTTACTTCTTTTTCTTAGTCAAACCCTCAGTGACCCTTCACCTCCAGGGTTCTCTGGACTTATCATTCTTGCATTTCAGCCTTATGGGATATGTTAGCTCTCATTGTTTCATATTTAAAGACATCCACTTGTTGGATGTAGCTTTACTCCAAGTAGCTGTAGTATCCCCCAGGTATCCTCAGTCTGTGTTTCCCTGGTGGGAGGTGGTCTCACAGTCCTGATGCATGGTTTCGACCCAAAATGTCACCTATTCCTTTCACCCCCACAGATGTTGCTCAGCTGCTGAGTTCCTCCAGCAGACTGTTTGTTGCAATGTGTAGCTGGTCCTGCCTAACAATATTGAAATTCAGAACTTCCCCCAATTCCATCCTTGTTTCTTTCCATAATTACCTTGAAACTTACAGAGTTATGGTCACTGTCTCCAAAATTTTCACCCACTGACAACTTGCCTGACTTCATAACTAAGGATTACGTCCATCATTCTTTCATCCCTAGTAGGACTACTTCCATACAGCACAAAAAGCTCTCCTGAATGCACTTTAAATATTCCATCTCCATCTAATCCTTTCACATTCGGGTGATCCCAATTAATATTGGGGAGGTTGAAATCCCTATCTCATAACACTGCTATTACAGCTCTCTGTGATTTACCTACATACCTATTCCTCTATTTTCCACTTACTGTTGGGAGGCCTGTAAAATTACCCCAATAAAGTGAACACCCCATTTTTATTACTAATCTCTACCCATGTGGCCTCATTTGAAGAGACTTCTAAAGTATTCACCTTCATTAGTGCAATGATGGACTTCTTAATCATTATTGCAATGCTGCCACATCTTTTACATGCCCCCATCACGCCTGAAGATTGTCTACCCTGCAACATTGAGATACCAGTCCTGACCTTCCTTCAATCATGTCTCTGTGATAGCTACAATAATTATGATCCCATGTGTTAATCAGCACTCTATGCTCATCTGCCTTACATTCTTGCATTAAAATAGATGCAATTTAATTTATGCGTCCTCCCACATGCATTATCATGCCCATTTCTGCTCTGTCAACTGGACTAATCTAATTTTCCTTCTGCATTTGACTGCAGCTATTCCCCAGATATACATGTCCCAATCCCCAGCCAAATTAGTTTAAAACTTCCCCAACAGCACATGTGAGTTACTGGAATGGATGGAGTTGACTGTGATATTTGGAAAAAAAAGCTTTTTAGAAAAGTGTTGCTTGTTGCAGTAAGACCCTGCAAGAATATTGGACCTGCCCTGATTCAGGTGCAACCTGTCCTGTTTGTACTGGTCCCAGGATCTTTAGATGAAATGCAAAGCAAAGGAAGCAAGGGAGAGAGGTGTGTGGCTGAGAAAGGTGGACTGCTATCAGAAACCTACCATTATTTATAAGGCAGGCATGTGACCCAGGAGAGTGCTTATGTGTACAGTGTAATGAATTCATTGCATTAACCACTAAATTAGGAAGAGAAATATTGGCTCAGAATTTTCACAGAGCAATGTCTCCAGTAGGTCAGTGCTTTCCTACGACTGATATTTCAGCAGTAATTTGGTACTTGAAGCCAGCCCCATTCACAAAAATGTCTTGGCAGCTGATTCTGCCATGTCCCCATCTTAAACATCATCAAACCAAATATTGAAAAAAATAAAAAAAAACCTTAAATATGAATTAAATACTTTTTATTTTTTAAATTACTTCCAAAAACACCTCAAACTAAAGAAAATACACTATTTTTTTCCATTGAATTGAGTGGAATCAATGAACCTGCTACAAGTTCAGTGGGCAGATTTCCCAACATAACCTTTCACATTTGCCTGCTAATCACGTTGTTGATGGTTACTTGGTGGAATGCAGGTGGTTCCATGGCGAAGTCCTGAACTTCCTTACTTTTATTTGGGGAAATATAGACAGTTCCATGCAGAACTGTCAGTATTTCTCTGGAAAATACAACACATTGTTTCAAAACAGGTTGAAATTCAAACATAATTAGAGGAAGCAATATTGCTTTAATGGAATTTTTTTCTGATTTCTAATATTTGCTGATATTATTCAATTTTTTTCTGCAGTCTATATTTGGGAATGTTGATGCCAGTTGGGAAATTTTAATTGATGAAATGAATTGGTCCAAATTCACTTATGGAAATTAAGATTGCTAATAATATAGATAAATATTTAAAGTGGTTCTCATGATAGTGTCAATCTATTACATTGAAAGCATCAAGCTTTGTCTGTTCATCCCTTTAGATAATTTTCTTCTCTTTTGAGCTTTATATTGTGTTTTGCCAAACATGCCTAAGGTGAGCTGGAAATGCCAGAATCCTTGAGATGATGAACGTAGTGGTCATGTTGGTGGGACTGAGAACACATTGCATGATGTGGTGACAATGTTGGGAATCAGTTCACATCAAACAGCCTCAGAACATGATGACAGACTAAAGATGCGTGACTAAGAGCAAGCTCCACAGGTGACTGATGGAAGAAAAATTATGGGCTGAACTGGGCATGTGAGTTACTGGAATGGATGGAGTTGACTGTGATATTTAAAAAAAAGCTTTTTAGAAAAGTGTTGCTTGTTGCAGTAAGACCCAGTTTCACATTGTCAGACTGATGCGCCTAGCATGCGATAAGTAGGTGTTAGCAGAATAATTATATTGAGACTCTGCATTATGTGGATTATCAGCCTTTTCCTAAAGTTTAATAAATTCCCTTTTATTTCTATCTTAGCTGCAGGCAGTATTTTGCCTAGGATTACAGTAGAGGTAGGTGTTATGGGATCAGAAGATTATTTGTATAGTCAGACTTCCTTGGATAAAAAGCAACATTACAAAATCATTACAATAATTACTCACTACACTTTAAAAGTTTTGTTTTGTGATCTTTTCAGATCATTTCTCAAATTCTGCTCCTCAGCTTGTTATTTCACAGTATAGCTCTCTGCATTTTATTTGCAGATCATCTGTGATTTTGCTGAAGGTCATATAGGTGATGTCATAAATTCCATGTATATTTTGCAGCAGGCTGGTTAACCTAGAGGACCTATTCATGTCTGTCATTGTGTGCATGCTGGTAGAAACTTTATTTTCATCCCTGGACATTGTGTTGCTGTAAAAGAAAAAAGGGCAGAGAAGTGGGAATGTTTTTGAAGATTTCATCCTGAGCAATTTTATTAATTCATTTGTTTTTAAATCGGTGGACTTTATTCAGGGGCCAGAACTAATGATCACTTGGAAAGGCAGGGACTGATCGGAGATGGCCACCATGGCTTTGTCAAAGGCATATCCTGTCTGACCAATCTGACTGAATTTTTTAAAGTGGTAACAAAGTGTGTTGAAGAGAACAATTGGTAATTGGTTTATTATTGTCACATGTTTTGAGATAAAGTAAACAGCTCTTGTTTGCATGCCATCCAGACAGATCATTTCATAACATAAGTACATGGAGGCAGCACAAAAGAAAAGAAAAACAGAATGCAGAATCTAGTCATAGAGTCATTCAGCATGGAGACAGGCCTTTTGGCCCAACTCATCCATACTGACTCTGTTGCCTAGCGAGCTAGTTCCATCTGTTTGCATTTGGCCCATAGCCCTCTAAACCTCTCCTATCTATGTCCTTATCTAGATGGCTTTTAAATGTTGCTAATGTGTCCTCCTCAACCAGTATTTCCGGCAGCTCATTCCAAATACGCACCATTCTTTGCTGGAAGAAGCTCCCCTTTTAAATTTCTCACCTCTGATCTTAAACCTATGCCCTCTTATTTTTAGTACCTCCTCCCTGGGAAAAAGGCTATGTGCTTTCACCCTGCCTATGTCCCCCATGATCTTATAAACCTCTTCCGGGTCACTCCTCAATCTCCAATGTTCCAGGGAATAAAGTCCTAGTCTACACGACCTCTCCTTGTAACTCAGGCCCCCAAGTCCAGGCAACATCCTGGTAAATCTCTTTCTAGTATAACAACATCTTTCCTATAACAGGATGACCAAAACTGTATACAATACTCCAAGTGCAGCCTCACCAATGTCCATATATAACTGCAACATAACTTCCCAACTCCTGTACAAAAGTGTTACAGTTACAGAGAAAGTGCAGTCCAGGTAGATAAATAAAGTGCAAGGGCCATAACGAGGTAGATTTAAAGATCATGAGTTCATCTTTAGCATATAAGATGTCCGTTCAAGAGTCTTATAACAGTGGGATAGAAGCAGTCCTTTAAGCTTTAGTATCTCCTGCCCGATGGGAGGGCAGAGAAGAGAGAGTGACTGGGGTTGATTATGTCAGCAGCTTTCCTGAGGCAGGAGGAAGTGTAGACAGAGTCAATGGAGGGGAGGCTAGATTGCATGATGGACTGGGCTGTGTTCACAACTCTCTGCAGTTTCTTGCAGTCTTGGGCAGAGCAGTTGCCATACCAAGCCATGATGCATCTGGTTAAGATACTTTCTATGGTGCATCTATAAAAAAATGGTGAGAGTCATCAGGGACCTGCCAAATTTCCTTAGCCATCTGAGAAAGTAGAAGCACTGATGTGCTTTCTTGGCCATAGCTTCCATGTGGCTGGAACAGGACAAATTTCCACCTCAGCACCATTGATACAGGACAGGGGCATGTGCTCTGCTCCACTTCCTGCAGTCAATGACCAGCTCTTCTGTTTTGCTGATATTGAGGGAAAGGTTGTTGTCTTGACACCATGCCACTAGGCTCTCTATCTCCTTCCTGTACTTTGTTTGTCATTGTTTGAGATCCGGCCCACTACAGTGGTGTCATCCTCAAACTTTTAAATGGAGTTAGAGCTAACTTTGGCCACAAAGTACAGTAGGTATGGCTTACATGGACTTCAGTAAGGCCTTTGACAAATTTCTGCATGGGAGACTGATTGAAAAGGTTCGGGCCAATGGGATATAGGGCAAATTGGTAAATTGGATCCAAAATTGGTCTGGCACTAGGAGAGACTGTGGGTGATAGGAAAGGGTTGTCTTTGTGATTGGATGCCTGTGACCAGTGTTGTTCCACATGGATTAGTGCTAGGACCTTCTCTGTTCAGAATCAGATTTATTATCATTGACATATGATGTGAAATTTCTTGTTTTGCGGCAGCAGTACAGTGCAAAGACATACAAACCTATAAATTACAAAAATAAATAGTGCAAAGGAATAATGAGGTAGTGTACATGGATCATTCAGAAATCTGATGGTGGAGGGGAAGAAGCTGTTCCTGAATCATTGAGTTTAGGTCTTCAGGCTCCTGTACCTCCTCCCTGATGGTAGTAACGAGAAGAGGGCATGTCCCTGATGGTGAGGGTCCTTAATGATAGATGCTGCCTTCTTGAGGCACCACCTCTTGAAGATGTCCTTGATGGTGGGAAGGTTGTGTCTGTGATGGAGCTGGCTGAGTCTATAACCCTCTGCAGCCTCTTGCGATACAGTGCGTTGGGGACTCCACACCAGGTTGTGATGTAACCAGTCAGGATGTTCTCCAGCAAACATCTGTAGAAATTTACAAGACTCTTTGGTGACATACCAAATCTCCTCAAACTCCTAACGAAGTAGAGCTGCCAGCACACCTTCTTTGTGATTGCATCAATGTGTTGGGCCCAGAATAGATTCTCTGAGATGTTGACGCTCAGGAACTTGAAGCTGCTCAACCTTTCCACCACTGACCCCTCATTGAGGACTGGTGTGTGTTCTTCTGTCCTCCCCTTCCTCAAGTCCACATCAGTTCCTTGGTCTTGCTGACGCTGAGTGCGAGGCTGTTGTTGTGACACCACTCAACCAGTGTGTGATATACATGAATGATTTGGCTATGTACGTAGAAGGCATGATCGTTAATTTTGCAAATAACACAGTGTGGTGGAGTTGTTGGTAGGGCAGAGGGCAGCTTTGGGTACAAGGTGACATCAATGTGTTAATGAAATGGGCTGAGAAATGGCAGATTGAGCTTAATCTAGATACGTGTGAGGTGTTCATTTTGGGAGTACCGGTGAGGCTAGGACAAACTCCATGAATGGGATGGTCCTGGGAAGTACTGAGGAATAGAGGGACCTTGGTGTACAGATCCAAAGATGCTTGGAAGTGGCATCACAGGTAGATAATATGGTTAAGAAGCCATATGGAATACTGGCCTTCATTAGTCTGGACATTGAATACAAGAGCAGGGAGTTTATGCTCCAATTTTAAACATTGGTCAGACCTCAGCTAAAGTACTGTGTGCAGTTCTGGTCAGCACAGTATAGGAAAGATGTGATAGCACTGGAGAAGGTGCAGTGGAGGTTCACCAGGATGTTGCCTGGGATGGAGCATTTCAGTTATAAGGAAAGAGGGGAGGAAGTTAAGAGGGGACATGATTGGGGTACATACAATTATGGGGGGTATAGGTAGGGTAAACGAAATCAAACTATTCTTTGTAATCAAAGGTAGACAAAACTAGAGGACTTGGATTGAGGGTAAGAGTTTTAGAGCAGATCTGAGTGGGACCTGTTCCATCCAGAGAGTGGAGAGTACCTGGTATACACTGCCTGAGAGAGTGGTGGAAGCAGAATCACTGACAGCATTTATGAAGTATCTAGATGAGCATTAGGCATTGATGGCTATGGACCAACTGCTGGAAGATGGGATTTTGGGGTCCATGTTCGTAGATCCCTCAAGGTTGCCGCGCAGGTTGACAGGGTTGTTAAGAAGGTGTATGATGTGTTGGCCTTCATTAGTCAAGGTATTGAGTTCAAGAGCTGTGAGGTAATGTTGCAGCTCTATAAAACTCTGGTTAGACCACACTTGGAGTACTGTGTTCAGTTCTGGTCACCTCATTATAGGAAGGATGTGGAAGCTTTAGAGAGGGTGCAGAGAAGATTTACCAGGATGCTGCCTGGATTGGAGAGCATGTCTTATAAGGATAAATTGAGCAAGCTAGGGCTTTTCTCTTTGGAGCGAAGGAGGATGAGAGGGGAGTTGATAGAGGGGTATAAGATGATAGGAGGCATCAATCTGGTGGACAGTCAGAGACTTTGTCCCAGGGCAAAAATAGCTAACACAAGGGGGCATAATTTTAAGGTGACTGGAGGAAGGAAAAGGGGGATGTCAGAGGTAAGTTTTAGCACAGTGAGTGGTGAGAGCCTGGAACATACTGCCTGCAGAGGTGGTGGAAGCAGATACATTAGGGACATTTAAGAGACTCTTAGACAGACACATGAATGATAGAGAAATGGAGGGCTTATGTGAGAGGGAAGGGTTAGATAGATCTTAGAGTAGGATAAAATGTCAGCACAACATTATGGGCTGAAGGGCCTGCACTGTGCTGTATTGTTCTATGTTCTAATACAGATGGGTGCCCACTGGTCAGCATGGATGTGGTGGGCCAAATGGCTTTTTTCTATGCTGTATGACTCTCTAAATAAGTCAATATAATTTGTTAATGTTTTATGATTACTAAAGTTGATATGTTTAACAAGTATATAGTGGCTTTGGCCAGGAAGTTCCTTGGAGCAGTTTATTGCTTCTCTACGTCCTAACCTTGTCTTGAGCAAAAGTCCTGGTGATAAATTACTTAACGGAACTTTCTCTAACTTAACTGAACGAGTCCTTTGCTGTGAAGGACTTCCAATCTGAGCTTCAAAAAATATTAAAACTAAACATACATTTGCTTGTTTTAAAGTAATCAAGTTCTTAAAACACCAGATAACACAAAAATGTGTGTTATGAAGAGATTCTAGCCAACTGTCCCTGCTACCTTTTTTAACTTTCTGGTCCTCAGTCTCCAATATCTGGAACTAAAATGATAATCATGGAACAAAAAGATTGTCAATAAAACCCATCGTGTTAAGTAATGCCCTTCTATCTTCTGTCATCCTTATATGGTCTCCAGACCCAGACACACCAGTGTGGTTGACACCTGGATATTATTCCTGGTTCTCCATGCCTCAGAGTTTTTCTGTCTGATTTAGTAAGATGACAGTTACTTGTCCAGTTTACACCTATCCCAGATGTGCTCTGGAGGGAGAAATGTTCTTAATTGATTAGTAATTTCAGTAGTTTCCACTGGAAAGGCTGAAGCCAAATGTAAGTGTAAGAGAGGTGAGTACCGATCAATTACAACTGGCAGAAGCATTTGGACCATTGCCTTGCCTACGTCCCAAGAGTTCTTTCTTACTCATTACTGATAATCACTTTCTTAGTTACTCATTTCAAATAAAAGGTAAACACCCATCTCATACAAAATACTTAAGCCAAACTAATACCTTTGAAAATTTGGTGTCTTCCTTAAACTTGATCTGTTTTAAACCCTTTATCCATTTCATCGTGAAGAATGACTCTTTTTCTCTTAAGTCAACACTTGAATTTGATGAGAACCTTTCCAGAATTTCATCATCTAATAAGAGTATGAAAAATAGAACCAAAAGTGGTCCATTTGGCCCTCTGTGACTCCTCTGTCATTCAGTAAGATCGTGACTGATTTTTTGCCACAGTGCCTAACATATTTCAGCATTAACCTCATGTCCCATTGATTCAATATTCAGAAACCTGTTGATCTCTCTTAAAAATATTCTGAGCCACCACACTGTTCTTGGGCAGAAAATTCATTGCCCTGTGAGTAAAGAAGCTTCTTCTCATCTCAGGCATAAATGCTAATGCCTTATTTTGAGACTGTGACTCCGGCCAAGGGAAACATTATCCCTGCATCTACTCTGTATGGCCCTGTATGAATGTCGCATGTTTCAATGAGATGACCCCGCATTCTTCTGAACTCAAGAGAGTAGAGACCCAATATGACTGATCTCTCCTCTTTGAAAAATTCACCCCTCTCAGGAATCAATCTATGAATTTGTGTTACATTCCCCGTCACAAGTGCAAGGCAAACCCAAACACAATACTTCAGGTGTAATCTCACCAGGTGATTATATAACTGCAGTAAGATGTCATTATTCTTGTAGTCAAATCTTGTGGAATACATTTACTGTTTAGTTGCTTGTTGTACTTGAATATCAGCTTTCAGTGATTTGTGGGCAAAGGCACTATCAAACTGAAGACACATCATTTATTCCTAATCTATGTTTTCTGTCCATTAGCCAATCCTCCCTCCATACCTGTGTGCTAAAATAATCCCATGAGCTCTAATCTTGTTTAATAACCTCTTGTGTGACAGCCAATCAAAGATCTCCGAAAGTCCAAATCTACTAATTACAACATCAAAAATTCTTAACAGATTTGTCAAACATAATTTCTCTGCCATATATCCATGTCAATTCTGCTCAGTCATATTTTATTTTCCAAGTACCCTGTTACCTCCTCAATAATAGATTTGCACACTTCTTTTCCAATAGATGTCAATCCTATAGATTAGTCTTCTATGATTCCTGCTTTCTCTTTCTATCATTTCTTGCATGGGGCTTACATTTGAACCTAGAAAACTGTGGGAACCATTCTAGAAGTTGTAGAGATTGCAAACCTGGACCATAGGAGGCTATACAAAACACAGCAGCCACTGGCCTGAACTCACCCATCCCAACTTCACTTTATCTGGCACTGAGAGCTCATCAAGCACTGACTGGCAAGCATGATCAGCTCAGTTGTGTGCATGATGTGCACAATTTATATTTTCTTTTCAAATGGAGCCCAAAATCAAATTTACCCCAGGCCAGCATAGACTGGCACAGAGAATGATGGTAAATGGACAATAATGTACCCTGTGGTATCGATTATGTATCAACACTTCATCACATAGGTGCTATCAGGTTTAGACCTCCCTCATAAACACTACAGTTCCTCTTTTCAGGGGTTATTGCTAACCATATTCCCTTGGACCTATTGTGTTATGGGACTTGAACCATAATCTTTGATAAAATTACCAACTGAGTCTCAAACAATGCCACAACAGCTCAGGTATTCATTGGTTAAACAGACTAAGAATTTAAAAAATGAAGAAAAATTAAATTATACACAGCTCTCCACAAATTAAGTTATTATTTTCTCATGTTGATGTTTATCAAACCACAGAAAAATTACTGCTGTGATTCTGGACAGTTTACTTGAATAACAAATTAAGGCTCATACCCATTTTCCATTCTCTCCAAGTGTGTTGTATTTCAGATTTAAATAAATAGAAAAATAGAAATGTTTCTGTAGTTTGTGACATTGGGTTGCCAAGCAGAAATATTTTGCACAAAGTTTAATTAAAAACAAAGCTTTTGTTCTTCTGTTATTGCAGTTGGTGGAAAACTAGAATCTAATCTCAACATGAGTGAATCCCTGCTGAGGTGCTTTAATAGTTTGGAAAAAGCAATGCAGTGAAAGTTAAAGAGATACAGAGATCCCCTGAAGGGGTGCCAGTAATTAATCACTTATTCTGCACACCCAGATTGTTCAATTAATGTTACGTGGCACCAGGTCTGGTACTATCGTTATGCATCAGTCCCACCAATTTGAAATGCCGAATATGTTGAGCAAGCTAAAGGCATTTGAAAAGAGAAAAGGCAGGTGAAAATTATGGGTAAATAATTGCTATTGAACTTTATTTCCATGAAGGGTCTGCACTTAATGACTTGTGTAATTCCAGCATTTTCTGCACTTATTTCTGATTTCAAGCATTTGTTGGATTTGCTTAGCAGTAATTTATATACCTGCTATTTATCAGTTTGTGCCTATCAACCATAAGGAAATGCTAAAATGAATTTGAAACCACAAAGAAGCAGAGGACAAAAGCAATCAAGGATCAGCATACTTGTTTTTAAAGATCAAGCTGGCAAGAAGACAGAGTTAAAAGTGACGCAATGAAATTCCAGTTTGGTTGATCAGCACTGGCAAGACTGCCATGTCTTTCTCAGCCACAGATCAATGTCCAGGGGCTGGAATCAGTCATTTTATAACAGATTTGAGGGCATTCAGGTATGAAATGAGAAATTCAATGGGAAGCATAAATAATAAAACTGCCAGATTGTGCAACAAACACAAATGAGATTGGTAGAAGCAAAGCCTAGAATAGACAACTGCGATACGTAGGTAAAGACTTTAAGGCAGAATTTTGCAGTGGACAGGAGGGCAAATAAGTCAATGGTAGATCTATTTTACACTCCACTTGATTTTCTTTTCTATTCATCTCAATGGAACAATATTTTGGATGAAGTGTTAAATGGATGGTCTGTTCTTTATCCCACTTTGGCATCACACCTAAAAGAATACGCTATGCCATTTAGTCAAACATTGTTTTTACCTCCATTAAGATACTTCACTATTGGATACAAACTGGGTGGCCAGAAATTCCAGAACCAGAAGAGAACAAGATCCAAGACACTGAGTGAAAAATAAATCTGTAACTGACTTTGTCTAATTTGTAAAGAAGACATGAAGAAAAGAAGAGCTAATGATAGAAATGTGTTTTGGTTAATTTTTAGATGAAATAAATGAAGGTTGAAATTGTGCAGGGGAAACTGATGAGATAAATCAAAACAGAAATTTGACTTTAGGGACAAACATATTATGAACAGCGTACCAGGGAATATATTCATACTGAATTGGCATCCTTAATTTAGCTCCTAATTTGCACAGTGGGGTTCAATTTCTATCTGGCTGGTTCATTAAACAGATTACCATATCCACATTTAATTCAGGAAATGTTGGAAGAAGCCATGAGACAAATGGATTTTCAAGTTTAGTAAGTCTTGACTATAATCATTAGCCATATATAAAAATCTGATAGTATGTCTTGTTTATGTTTTCATTGGCCCATAACATTGAAAACTTATACATCTATGTCTGACTTGCCAGGTATTTTAAACTATCTTAAGTAAACAAAAGTACAACAATCTGGCAAGACCCCTAATTTGTTAGCATATTTGAAATGAATTTAATACAAAGCAGATGAAAAAAAAGAAAAGTAGCCCTAAGAGAGAGAAGAGGAGGGTAAAAAAGGCACAAATTAAAAGTTAAAAACAATTTTAAAAAAACTAACCTTCATAAACCCCCTGGGGAAAAAAATCCTAAAATAGAAACAAAAAGTGCTGGAAATATTCAATGGGTCAAGCATCTTGGGAGGGAGGAATAGACTAATATTTCATGTCAATAACTTTCTATGATGAATAACCATGGACCTGAAACATTAATTCTTATTTTCTCCCCACAAGGGCTGACTGAATTACTGAGCTTTTCTAGAACTTCTGGTTTTATTGCAGGTTTCAATCATCTGAGTTATTTTGCTTTGTGGAAAGGTTTCTATGAGTAAGGGCAAGATGCTATAATTTCAACTCATCCCCTTATAGGCTTCCAAATTTTAGTTTCATGTCAGGCCTGTAAATTTACATTCTTCTCAACACGAACTACCAACTCGAAAGTGGCATGTGATTTACTCTGTAAAGACAAATTCATTTCTATTTATGGTGCAAATCTAATAATCCCTTGATAAATGGGAAGTTAAATGCTGAAATTGTTTTTTTGTGCAAAATTAACAGATTGGCACTAACTGATCTCAAATTTGTAGTAATTTGCAACAGAGAATATTGCCTTACCTGTTACAAATTGTTGAATTTTAACACTAATAATGGCAAATACAGTGAATTCACTGTCTACTCTTTAGAAATTGTTCCATTATTATTTTAGAGATATTTTCTATGTGTAAGCAGTGCAACAACACTTGAGTTAAAATTATTTCAGATACTGCTTGCAGAATATCAGAAATATTAATCTTATTTAATGATATCACAGCAAAATTCTTGATGCTTTAATTGAATGGTTGCATATTGCTTTAGTGTAAGCATGGAGTTTGTAAATAGTAACTGATTTTTAATGATACTAAATAAAACTTAACTAATAAATACATAATAACTAAATGTTTACTGATAATGAATAATTCATATCTTTGCACTGGATCTAAAATGTAGATGACATTTATGCTTATCTTAGAATATTCAAAATCCCAAAATTCAGTTGCAACATCACAACAAAACTAACTATTATGTCCTTATATCAGTCATTCTGGACATCCAATGTTTGTACGATAATGGTCTTCAAGGCCAACCACAAAGAAATTCTCTCCACCCTTCTCTTTAAAAATCTACCCTTTGATCAAGGCTTTTGGTCATCTACCCTAATATCTTCACTTTGGCTCCATGCCAATTTTGCTTGATTATAACTCCTCTGGAGTGAAGCATCTTCAGACATCTGACTGTGTATAAAGACCAAGTGTATATTGCAGTTGTTTTCTGATGGAAGATCATCAACCTCAACTACTGACTCCATTTGTCTAACTGACATGCTAAGTGTTTCCAACATTTTCTGTTTATATTTCAGATTTCCAGCATATATAGTTATTTGCTTTTTAATTACCATTGGTATCAAGGATGCAGACAAGAATTTAAATCTGACTGTTGTTAAAGACGTATGCATATTTCTCCACAACAATTTGAGTTTGGGTGGAATGTCCTATGCTATATTTGTTCTTTAAAAAGAATCTTTGGGGACCCGTGTCCTGCCCTGTGCCAGCCCTGGGTTATATTAAGAATTTAACTAAGTGCTTTGATGGTAAGCAAACAAATAGTTCAGATTAGATTCACTGCCTTTCTCTGATCCAACTGCACTTCTATACTTGATCACAGCACTGCCAATCATTACCAGATGATGTGCAACTGTGGAGCAGGTGAGATTTAAAAACCTGTGAAAAACAAAAGGATGGATTTTCTACAGAATGCCCAGAAGCATGACACATCCCAGGTCAGTGCTCCTTTCCAATTCTCAACTCCAAATCTTGGATTAAAACCATATAAAATACAAATCTTTTTTCAAGAATCAAGGAGCATTTTTCACTCATGTCCCTGATGGGTACTCATTTAATTTTGATTACATTCATGAACAATTAACTGAATTTTAAATAGTAGCACAAAAGGATCATTATAATATAGATCAGTTATATACGTTCACACTGTTCAGAGCTGAAGTAGACTGATTAGCAGTTCTAATTAAACAGAAAATTGCATCTGTACTCATTAATAAGTGCCATTGTTCCAGTCTATGGAAAGTTACTCATGTTGTAATAGTTCTTCCAAGATTTTTGCGGAAGCTGATGAGTTGTTGAAATAATATTCATACCCATTTTACAATTGTTCTATACCCAACATCTCCATAAGTATTCATTACTTCCAACACCAATGCACCATGACTGCAATATGTGCCATCCACAAATGCATTACGGTTAAGCTGGCAGCACCTCAAAAACCCTATAACCAAGAAGGACAAAAGATGCATAGACACACCATCACCTGCATGTTCCCCTCCAAGTCACACATTATCTTGACTTGAAAATATATTACAGTTTCTTCATCAGCAACATGTGCAACTCTTGGAACTCCCTAATGACATTTTGCAGCTACCTTCACTAGATGGACAATGTATCACCAGCACATGCTTGAGGATGACTTATAATGGATATTAAATGCTAACCTTGCCAGGGAATGAATTTAACTATGTTAAATATCTGTGGGATCATCAATTTAAATTTATTGAAGAAAAAATAAATTAGGGGTTCAATGTTGAAGTCAACATTTGAAAACAACACTTCCTCCCCAAACTGTAATTTATTCAAGTTCAATGAAAAAGTTACTTTTGGAGTATGGCCTTTGATATACTACAAGCAACTCTGAAAGCCACCTTCCACAGCACACACTACAAGCTTTGAACAAGATGAATAATTAATCTGCTTTTTTGTGTTGTTGGCACCATCTGATATTTTGGTGCCTAAATGTATGAATAACAAGAATCAAGTGCAATTCAGTAAGTTAACAATAGCTGAATTCTACATCATGAAAGACAGGGGAGCTTGGGGGAGGTGGAGGGGGAGGGGAGGGGTTGGGGGAACCATTGTCCTAAAGCACTCCTGACGCATTGTTGTAAGTGGGAAATATGGCACTCCATTAACACAGTAATCTCCACAAGTAGTGATATGTTACTTTTGAAACATTGTTTAAGGAATACTGGGGATAACACCCAGATTCTCTCTCAATTGAATCCCATGGGATTGTTTACATACATTTAATATCTCATTCAAAACATAGATGTCTTTCTTATTCCATTTTGCCTTGGTAGTAAATAAATGTGATCCACACAGGCTACTTAAGACCAGAGAACATATGTATGTATGATCACATTCATGACCTAATGAATAAAATTTGAGCAGGTGTAAATCCAAGTTTAATCAACAACAAAGGTAGAGTTTCGATCAGTATAGTTTCCTTTCAGCTAAGTTATCTAAGTAGTTACAGCTGATTAAAATGAATGTAGTGCAAATGTGAAGCATCCAGCAAATGTTTATAGCACCCTGTTCAGTGAATGCTCATTTCACGCTATCAGTCTTCTTGCTTCAATCCTGTTACACTGTCCCGCCTGCTGCAATCTCTTTACAGTCAAATACTTGGGTGACAAAGCACACCATGGTGAGGAAAGCTAACTCTGGCAAGATGGTTACAGTTCAGTCTTGCCATGACCAAGCACAAGACCTTGCATCTACACACCCTTTCCAGCCACTGACAACTGTTAGATTATATCACTGTCCAAGCAAGGGACTGCATGGATCTCTGCATTAACCTTTCCATTACAGGTACTGATCTGGACTGACTACCACCTAATCCACCTTGTTATCACCATCATCCTGGCCACCAAACAAAGAAGGCAATGTTAACGTTACTGCAAGAAAATCAACATTGAAGGTCTCCATGACCCCACTAAGAAAGATCTTGTCAGACTGTTTCTCAGAGACAACCTCTAACCAACAGGTTGCGTGGATCACATTTACTTACTATCAAGGCAAAATGGTATAAGAAAGACTGCACTAAAATACTTTTGAAGAGAAATTTGACTTCCTGAGCAAAAAAAAAAACTAGGACTGGTTTGATGGGAATGACCAGAAGATTCAGGAGCATAAAAGCCACAAATGTCGGGCATTGGATTAGAATCTCCACCATGCCTTGAGGGAAAAGGTTCAGCTGCATATGTAACTGATGGCATAGACCCCCCAAAAAACTAGACATAAATACAAATGATGGTGGAAAGAGCATAGGTGGTCCAGCAACTCATTATTAGCCATGGCATGCGTGGAATCTTCAGTGGTTACAAGGCCACCTCTGGCTCAGCCATCCACAAGCCTGTTTGCTGTGAGCCAAGAATGGAGACAAACTCATCAAGAGCAAAAAGGCAGCCAGTACCCACTGGAAGGAACACTTTGAAGGTCTCCTCATTTGTGTATCAATTGTTGATGCAAGTGCCCTTAATCCTATTCCATAGAAAATTATCTGTTTTAACCTTACCCTGACTGTCAAATGAAAAATATCAAGGCTTCAGGAACATATGGTATCCCTGCTGAAATTCTAAAACTTGGCAGAGTAGATATTCAGTCTAAAATTTGTAATTTCATCTCCAGCATCTGGGAAGAAGAAGTGCTAGGGATCCCAGAGACACAGTCATCATGACCACCTTCAGGAAAGGACACAAATCTGATTGTAGCAGCCCTCATGGGTCTCCTGACCACCTACCACATGCAAAGGCATAGCCAAGGTGCTCCTCCATCACCTCTTGACAATAATCAGACAGCTTCTACCCAAAGTGCAGTGTGGATTCCATCTATGCAGAGGCACAATGAACATGATTTTCACAGCACAACAACTCCAAGGGAAGTGCTGGGAGCAACATCAACCATTAAACATGGCATTTATTTGAAAAACAGCAAAAATCATATAAAATGGTTCCTGAAGATACAATCTCCTTACTGAAGGCTCAGAAGGTTCACTTTGCACAAGTTCCATGGGGAGGCAGGATAAACTTCCAGTTGCTGCTTTTGATAAAATTATAACAAGGAGAGAAGTGAAATTTGCAAAGAGTGGAACAAGCTAAGAGTAAAAGTGCAAACACACAAGGCATGAGTACAGCTGCACAATTTTGGCAAGAAAGGAGATGACAGTTCAAGCATAAGTAGCTTCATAGGCAGCCTAGGGCATATAACAAGACATACAAATCATTCACATCCAACAAGCAGAGGGATGTATTTTTCGTGACCAATAACATTCTTGAGCTGGAAGACCTTGCTGAAAGCACCTAGGCACTGAATAGGGCAGTGAGGGAACATAAGAAAACAGTATTACTTATGAAAACTGGCTCCTCAGTGTATCATAGAGTCAGTATCCACAGAAAGCTACAAATATCTTATTTGGGAATTCAGGCTGGAAGAATGTGCCAACCCACAATGGTTAGGAAAAACTGAGAGCTAGACATTTGGCACATGCAGTCATGAGCTGGAAGAAACCATATTTAGCTACATCATGACTCTCTTAGATATTGTGGCTTTGGAGAGCTTTTAGATCATGCTCTTTACCACAATTTTTTCTGCAGCTTGAGAAGAAAGAAACCACTTGGAGCTGTTAGATATGAAACCCTTACATTTGATTTTGTACCTAGTGTACTGGCTTCAATGGAGATGGCGGACAAGAAAATCAGGAAATTCTGTCAAGTGCTGGTGACAGATGTGCATGAGGTCAAAGGACAACTAACAAAAGTTTAATTCAGAAATACAGGCAACATCCTCTGACTGCAAGCAGTCTGAGTCACTGTTGCAGATGTACCAGTTGTCATTCTACTGCAACCTATTTTCTTGAAGAGTCAAAGTGCTACTCGTGTCAGAATAAAGGACACATAACAATAGTCTGTAGAAGACAATTGACAGGAGTGTAGTCTTGAATGCAACATCAACTCAGAGAGAAGTTTCTCATCAGAATTCACAGAGAGGAAATCTGCACAGTATTACAATGCTATAGATAACATAGGGGTTATTTTATATGGCATCTATGCTGCAGTAGTGCAGATCTGATTAATGGTGAGTCATTAGAGATGCAGAATGGCACTGCATTATGGAGAAGGACGTATTTGACAAGCAGTTCAATCATCTATCTTTAGCACTTATTCAGGACCACTTTTGAAATTCTTGGCACCAATTCAGTGGATAGCATGGTACAGTGGTTAAAGTGTTAAGACAAACTTGGTTGGAGTAGAATTCACTGGGAGACAAGCAAATAATACCAAAGAACTGGGAATAAGACTAGAAATTGATTGGGTAAGTGTTCACTGTTCAAGCTGATGGTTCATTCAGATTACCACATGAATCATTTGATATTGGTAGTGAAAGTTCATTTTTCACCCTGGAACCCAAGAACAAAGATTTTCCAGTGACAACCACTGATATTGCTAAGATGGAATAGTTTGGGCAAGAGTCTTACCAAAGCTTTACAGTCATTCTCTAATCATAGATTTGAATTATCAATAGACTGAGCACGTCTTAAATGGGGATATCAAGCGGTCATTCCAAGTCTTCTCAAGGAAAAGATTATAGATGAGCATCAAACATATTGGAATTGTCAGTGCTAAGGTGGCAGCAATTTTGTGTTTTGGACAAATACGGATAAGGAGTTGAAGTAAGTAGTGCCCATGTGTGCAAATTGTGAGCAATGCAAAAGAATACCATCTATGACAGCATTACAATGACAGAATTATTCCAGTGAGTCCACATTCTTTTTCATCTAATGGGGTATGGATCATTCTATTGTATTCTTCGACGTGCTCTCAAAATTGATTAAGGACAGTAATGTAGATACTTGTATGACAGTGAAAGATATATTTCAAGAGATGAGGTGGATCTTTCCTATCAATGGAAAATCAACAGATTCATATTGATTTCACTGTATCATTCAACTTTCAGTGGGCTGAAAAGTGATCTGTATGTGTGGTAAAGGAAGCTTCAAGGAATCAGTTTATTCAAACTTAAAGGCAAACCAACAATTGGCCAATTTCTTGTTAAATACTGTATGACATCACACCCTACTACTGGTTTTACTCCAGCAGAGCCATTAATTTATCTTTGTCTTTGCACAAGATTGACTATGGTACAGTCTAACCTAGAGGAAAGGGGATGGAGGCAGCAGCTAAGCAAAGGTCAATGATTCCGCGAAGGGTTAGCATCATCAGACCAGCAGGCAAGTTTGGGACTCAGCAATAGCATCTCAGTGAGGCAGCTCAAATGCAAAGTGCAAGTACTTAGCTTATGTTAGAAATAATGTCAGTAATGTCCATGTAGATCATAGTAAGAGACATATCTGTGGATACTGAAGCACATAAGTGTGTCTGTGACTCTGTGTGTGTGTTTGTGTGTGTGTGTGCGTGCACGTGCGCGCAGGTTTAGTTTTTCTAATGTTCAATATTGAAAGGCCAAAATGTAAATGTGATGTCTGCTGTTCCATCTCCTCAATCTCAATGCAAGGAGAACATTAACAACAAAGTAGTTTACTGCTACAGAAGACCTAAACCCATTGCAAGGACAGAAAGTTGCAGACTTTGAAATTGCCTGATATTTCAGATTTCCAGCATCTATAGGTTTTTACCTATTCCTTGATGTGCAAGAGGTATAAAATCATAAACATTTTGAGATCTCTATGCATTTGTTGATAAGTTCCAACTCATAGAGTTAAGACAGTACAGAAGATTCCTGGTAGTTTGACAGTTTACATCAGTTTTAGCTGCCTAGAACAAAATCACAAATGTCACTCCACTCTTTAAGATAAGATAAGATAAGATATTTATTTATTAGTCACATGTACATTGAAACACACAGTGAAACGCGTTAGTGAGAATGTGCTGGGGGCAGCCAGTTAGCCTGACTTCAGTGGTTTGTAAGATTTTAGAGTCCATTTTTAACGATGAGGTTTCAGGGTAGTTGGAAAAGCATGATAAAATAGGCTGAAGTCAGCATGATTTCCTTAAGAGGAGTTCTTGCTTGAAAAATCAGTTGGAATCCTTTGAGGAAGTAACAAGCAGGATAGACAAAGGAGAGTCAGTGGATGTTGTTTACTTGGATTTTCAGAAGGCCTTTGACAAGGTGCCGCACTTAAGGTTGCTAAGCAAGATAGGAGCCCATGGTATTACAGGAAAGGTACCAGCGTGGACAGAAGGTTGGCTGACTGGCAGAAGGCAAAGAGTGAGAATGAACGGACCTTTCCTGGTTGGCTGCCAGTGACTAGTGATTGGTGTTGGGTCCGCTACTTTTCACGTTATATGTTAATGACCTGCATGACGGAATTGATGGCTTTGTGGCCAAGTTTGTGGATGATACAAAGATAGGTGGAGGGGCAGGTAGTGTTGAGGAAGCAGGGAGTCTGCAGAAGGACTTGGACAGGTTGGGAGAATGGGCAAAGAAGTGGTAGATGGAATACAGCGTAGGGAAGTGTCTGGCCATGCTCTTTGGAAGAAGGAATAAAGGTGTAGACGATTTTCTGAATGGGGAGAGAATTCAGAAATCAGAGGTGCAAAGGAACTTGGGAGCCCTAATGCAGGATTCCCTAAAGGTTAACTTACAGGTTGAGTCAGTAGTAAGGAAGGCAAATGCAACGTTAGCATTCAGTTCGAGAGGACTAGAATATAAAAGTAAGGATGTAATGTTGAGGCTTTATAAGACATTGGTCAGACCACTGTATTGTGAGCAGTTTTGGACCCCAAGGAAGGATGTGCTGGCGTTGGAGAGGGTCCAGAGGAGATTTACAAGAATGACCATGGGGATGAAAGGGTTAATGTTTGAGGAGCGTTTGATGGCTCAGGGTCTGTACTCGCTGGAATTTAGAAGGATGAGGAGGAATCTCATTGAAACTTACCAAATATTGTGAGGCTTGATGGAGAGGATGTTTCCAGTAGTGGGAGAGTCTACGACCAGAAGGCACAGCCTCAGAATAAAAGGATATCCCTTTAGAACAGATGAGGTGGAATTTCTTTAGTCAGTGGGTGGTGAATCAGTGGAATTTATTGCCACAGACAACTGTGGAGGCCAAGTCATTGGGTATATTAAAAGCAGAGGTTGATAGGTTATTGATTAGTAAGGGCATCAAAAGTTACAGGGAGAAGGCAGGACATTGGGGTTGAGAAGGAAAAACAAATTTGCCATGATTGAATGGCAGAGCAGACTCGGGGCCAAGTGGCCTAGTTCTTCTCCTATGTCTTATGGTATTTTGCCTGCACCAGTTGATAATCAATAACCAGAAAACTTGTGTGTTATTTCTTGTACAAGCTCCCACCCATTGGCGTGTCCATTCTCAGAATCATTTTGTCAATCATCTTGCAGAATTACTACACCACAATGGTTGAGGCTGTATATACGTGGTAGCATTACTTCCAGGCAGAATGAAGGTGATTAGTTAAATTCCCTGTCAATCAAGCCTGGTGATCATACTTCTGCAAGTGAGTAAGATTTTGTTTTGCACTTGTTATGTTTGTAAGCAACCTTTATTCATATTATTACATAAGTGAACATATTTGTCTAGAAATGTGATCATTTGACGTTATTTTTGTGCAGTATTATGTCCATGAAAATCAATATTTTTCCAGAGTGAGACATATAACAATGGGATTCTGGCCAGATTGTGCCACTCCAAAAACTCATCCAGCATTTCTATCTGTGAATCATATTTGTTCTAATAACTCATTTTCATGCATTCAAGGAAATAAAGCCTTCAAGATTCTACAGGATAGATTTCAAAGGGTGAACTTTCCAAGCTTTGGCAATGACTAACTGACTTCATTGAATGTACACATGTTGATTGTTTGCTCATTGGTGTGGTTAATTATGATTGGCTGCAGGGCTATGGGACTGCTAAGAGATTGGCTTATGAGGAGAAGGTTGCTGAATCACTCTCTAACTCTTTGAAGTTTGTTGTTGGATTTTGTTTCTTAACACTAGGACATGTTGCTAACTTGAAAGCTCCTACATAGATGTGAATTATTGAAATATACTACAATTAATGCAATCTTGTTTCAGAAATGTCTATTTTGAGGAGATGACAAAGGTTCTTGGGATGTTTAGAAGAGATTGGCAAACGTTTCCACCAAGGTTGACAGAGAAGAAGAAGAAAACTCATGCTAGGTAAAAAAAAATGAAGTGGAGGGCAATCTAATGTGGATGCAGAAGACAGAGTTTGTGGGCAAATAACGGAGCAGTGTATCAACCAAAGATTTGTGACACAGGTCTGAGTACAGCAATTCACCAAGAGTTGGATGAGGGACACTTGAAGGAACAGAGAACACATGCAGAAGGTGTCAAACTTAAATAATTTGGTATGGTTGGAAATATATTTAATACCATCTGGGTGGAAAACTCCAGATTCTTCATCTTCTTGGGGAATCTCAGCCTCAGGGATAACTTACTTCTACTCTGGTTCAGAGGTGACTAATGAGGCCAGTGTGGAAACCGTAGACTCCTCCACAGCTGGGGACAGATGGTGGCCAACAGAGCAGGCAGGTGAGCAGTTTGTAAAGTAGTGTAGTCCTATGTACTCCTAATGAAGGTCTCGTGGTTCTCAACATCATCCTGAATGTTCGTTCTCCGCTTTGTGGTCAAGGGCCAAACATTCCCAGGAGAGAATTTGGAATGTTGCATTTGTTCAAGATGGTTTTCAGTACATCCATCAATCCTTTCCTCTGTTCATTTGGTAACCTCTTCCCGTGACAGAACTAGGAAGAGAGTGCATGTTTCAAGAGTCTGGGATCCTGCATGAGAATAATGTTCCAGATGACACTTTATTGTGTTCTGCATTTATTTCTCACACGCCAAAATTTCACATGGAGTGGGGAATCTTACTGTTCCAGGTGCAGGTGACAGGGGTTAAATTTTGGGAAATGGAGCTGGCACCAATCAGTAAATGTCACCGTTTTACTGAGGCAGGATGAGAAACAGGCATCCCTCACGAGGTGAGTCTGCACTTTAAATATGTTAGCAAGGTTGGCAGTCTGTTATCTAACCTGCTTTTGCAGACAGACTGAGGATCCTGACAGCAGCAGTGTGGCAAGGATGACTTTAGAGGGAAGCTAAGTGGCTTTACAGTGCACCTTGTGGGCCAGAAGGAGCATGAAGCCTTCCTCTGGCACCCTAAACAAATGCACAGATGGGCTCAGCCCCACAGGGTTAGGCTTGGAAACTGTTTTCCCGAAGGTCGTCAATTGGACACACATGGTCCTCCAGGCCATTTCACAATCATTGCCCCCACCCCGTCTCTCAAGCTTGTAAATCAGACTAATTTATGAGCAGATGATTCTATCAAGGAGCAAAAACACATGCTGTGATGAATATCCAGGAGAAACTTAGAGCTCTTTCACTGCATTTCATTCACAACCATAAATCACAGATGAAACATATTATTGAAAATATTGTACACTCACATCTTTCAAGTATAGCTACACAATTCCACTGCATACTTGAATGGTCAGTTTATAACACCAAGGATGATTATCTATCAGTTACTGCTTGTATGCTAAGTCAAGTTACATTATCACAACTCAAATAATTTTACTAGAAATAGGCACAAAACTCACATATGCAGCCTTGAGCTGAAAAAGGGCTTTCTTTTCAAAGTGCAGCCATTAAAAGCTCATTGATCATGACATGCCCAAGTAAACATTTCAAAATACTTATCTCCCTGATTAACAGTGAGTTAGCACAGGGTACTTTCAGTAATCTGGGGCTGTCTCTCTCTATTCTCATTGCACTCCCTTCTCACATTGAGTCCTTGACTCCGAAGAATTCACAGAAACACCATCCTATTGCGTAAGAGTGCTTAAATGGAGAGATGATTTACCCTTCAGCACTAAGCCTTTATATAAAAAAACACTCATTCCTTGTTAGGTAAAAGATGACTTCTAAAGCAAGTACTGCAACTTAAAACAAGAGGTTGCTTTACACTTTGTTGCTATTGAACTAAGTACTAAAGAACAAAATTATGAAGAAAGATCATTGGCCTACAAATTTATCCCCAATCAGCAGCACTGAACATGCTTTATGGTAGCTCTACTCTGTTCTACCAAGATTTAGTTCCATTGAATTCAATGGAATGGATTTTGGATAAAATATACAATGCACAGTACCACTTTCTGCTTATTGACCTGCAACACCTATTTCTCTCTCCACAGACATTGCCTAACCCACTGAATATTTTCTGATTTCAGATTTCCAACAGCTCTCTACCTTCTTTTTGTACACCAGTATGAAATTTTCCTGAAGAGTTTGAAATAATATTTCAGTGATAACATTTTTTTCTTGTTGCAAATAAAATTCAGGGCAATGAAGCCCCACAGTTGTTGATATAAGGTAGCCTCTTATACCTGTGTTTTAAAGGTGCTGGAATAGCTCAAACGGAGTAATCCCATCACTCAAGATCAACTTGGGTGATTAAAGCATCCAGTTACCGATTTTGCCCAAATTGTCCCTTTTGTTTGTGATGAAGAAAGAAGTCTGATGGTACTTGTGTTTTGCTCAGAATATAACCAGGCCTGATATAAAGGGGTAAAAATTCAGCCATTGCTTCCACAGTAAAAAGAAAGCAGGGTATCTGCTCATCTTTAGCAATCCCAGTGGAAAACTCCACATGCGAATGCAAGTGCAAAACACATGTTAACCCTAGGCTTCTCATCCAGTAAAATGAAAAGCTACAAAACCATAGGAAGCAGCACTTGGATTCATCCTACTCAGTCCCCACGCACAAAGATAAGCACCAGGCCTGCTGAGAATAAAATGTTTTAATAGAGAAGGAAATGTGCAATTCAGCCTGCTATCCAGAGAGCTTCTCACTCCTGCCGTCTTGGCCTTTAAGCTTTTCAAAGTATTACAATGTTTATTATCACATTTGTCACAAGGAATCAGATATAGAAGTGAAGGGTGGATGATTAAAAAACCTTGCTGTTTCCCCAAATCAGATATTTGTTAAAATGTAGTTTTAAAAAATGGTTTTCAGTCTGCCATCATTGCTATTACTAGTGCAAATGTATTATATTACCATTTACCACAAAAACACCTCATTATTTATCACTCCGAGTCTTATTTTTTCAATCATATTTGATTATGCAATGTAAATATTACTACGGGCAAAGTACATAAATACATATGACTTTTTGTCACATTTCTAGCCATGCTACAGCAAAAGCAAAATAAAATCGAGGCAGTACAAATGAATGGTGTTTATGAGAAGAAGGAATGGTAATGTAGTAGTTAAAATGTACCTTTAAAGAATGAGTTTTATTTGGTTTGTGATTTCAGGAAAGATACACACAATTTGCAGAGTTCGAAATGGGACACATAGTTACCAGGTTTCAGTACTTGGGGATAAATGATGTTGGGATTGGGGGCGAATGGGATGGGGTAGATCATTGGACAAAGGTGGCTTTCACTTTTGGTGAGGGGCCAAAATTGGCAATAGCCAATCAGCTGCCAGTGATTCACTTCGTCCACATGTGCCCTGTTTCTCTGCCCATCATATGACCCATCCTTTCTGAACCTGCTTATTTTACACCAGCCTGTCATACAGGCCTCCTTTTATACACATCACCCATTATACACCTACTTCATATATACCAAACCCTTACACCCTGGCGATCACACACCTGCCTGTATCTTGCCTATTGTACACTTGCCCATAATAAATCCTGCCTATCTGGTTAAGTTACGGCTGACCAAACTCACTTCAGCTACGACTTCCCTAATCCTTCACCTAGATCTGACCCTCCCACCCAAGTTTTACTATAGATGCACTTGCCACTTGGAGAGCTGTGTTTCCAAAAACTGAGCTCAGGAATTTGCTACAGTAAATGTCCTACGGAGTGGAGCAGGCACCAGGCAGTGATTAGGCTTCAGACAGTAGATCCTGAAATCCTATCTGGAGAATAGCTCTCTGCTATCAAAATTTGTGGCTGTTTTCAAGTATCTCTGATAATACACAACTTGCTTTTATTCACCAAGTAAAGGGTAACAACCCCATTCAAATGAGTGGAATTGCATTACATAAAAAAACATTCTCACTGTAAAGCAGAGGGGCCTGATGCAAAGTGTGTCCAACGTCACCCCCCCCGACCCTCAAAAGTCTCAATGCTGAATTCAGCAACAAATCTACCTAGCCTACTCCAACCTGCTGGAGGTGCACAACCCCATGCTTCTTGGCTGGCAGCATGCTAGAATCCCTGAGGAACAGAATCATCATCCTCATGTACAAGCAGAAGGGGGGAGAAGACAGACATCAAGAAGTGGAGACCCATATCATTGTGGAATGTGAATTACAAAATCCTGTCCAAGGTCATCGCCAATAGGATCAAGTCGGTTCTGGAGCAAGTGATCCACCTGGACCAAACCTGTATGGTACTTGGCAGGAAAATCTCTGACAGCCTTGTGCTGCTCTGTGAAACCACTGCCTATGTCCAGGACAGGGAGTAGACACCTGCCTGGTCAGCTTGGGCCAGGACAATGCCTTTGACAGAATATTGTACACATACGTGATGGATATGCTCTCCAAAATGGGCTTTGGGGAGGAACTCGGGAATTGGGTCCAGCTGCTCTACACAGACATTGGTATTGGTTTATTATTGTCACTTGTACCAAGGTACAGTGAAAAACTTGTCTTACAAACTGATAGTACAGGTCAATTCATTACAAAGTGCTGTTACATTGAGTTAGTACAAAGTGCATTGATGTAGTACAGGTAAAAACCGTAACAGTACAGAGTGAAATGTCACAGCTACAGAGAAAGTGCAGTGCAATAAGGTGCAAGGTCACAACAAGGTAGATTGTGAGGTTATAGTCCATCTCATTGTATAAGGGAACCGTTTAATAGTCTTATCACAGTGGGGTAGAAGCTGTCCTTAAGTCTGGTGGTACGTGCCCTCAGGCTCCTGTATCATCTACTTGATGGAAGAGGAGAGAAGAGAGAATGTCCCGGATGGGTGGGGTATTTGATTATGCTGGCTGCTACACCAAGACAAGAGAGGTAAAGACAGAGTCCAGGGAGGGGAGGCTGGTGTCCATGATGCACTGGGCTGTGTCCACAACTCTCTGCAGCTTCTTGCGGTCCTGGGCAGAGCAGTTGCCGTACCAAGCCGTGATACATCCAGATAGGATGCTTTCTATGGTGCATCGGTAAAAGTTGGTGAGAGTCAAAGGGGACAAACCAAATTTCTTTAGTCTCCTTGTCGTCCCGAAATTAATTTTCCCCTTCTGTCCATTGTAAGTAACACAGTGCCACGAGGTCGATTCGAACAAATACCTTTATTAGCAGTGCACCGCTAGGAGAATTCTGTTCAGCACTCACTAAGAGTTGCTTCCTGAGTTCTCCCCGCACAAAGGGCAGACAGGCATTTATACAGGAATTGTCATGCACGTCCCATGCATACGGCGCCGCGAGTTTTGGTCAAGCTATAGAGATCCTGAGACAGCTATCACACCTTGTCTTAGTATAATTGAGTTATAATCAAGGCATTCAAAGGCAGGTATCACCTTTCATTGTTTAGACCAAGCCTCCACCTCGATGTAATTACATCCAGTATCGCCACAGTCTGACATAACGGAATGGTCCATTACCCGAAACAAAGGCAGTTAACAAACTTAACATCCCAACTTAACTAGTGAGTCAGCAGCTTGCTAGTCCTTGCTAGAGAAATATAAATGCATATATATATGTTTTTTGTTTACCAGTTATAGGTATGGTTGCAATTCTTAACCCTTCATTTCCTCATCCTGAGGAAGTAGAGGCGCTGGTGAGCTTTCTTGGCCATGGCATCTATGTGATTTGACCAGGACAGGCTGTTGGTGATGTTCACTCCCAGGAACTTAAAGCTCTCAACCCTCTCGACCTCAGCACCATTGATGTAGACAGGTGCATGTGCACCGCCCCCTTTCCTGAAGTCAATGACCAGCTCTTTTGTTTTGTTGACATTGAGGGAAAAGTTGTTGTCATGACACCATTCCACTAAGCTCTCTATCTCCTTCCTGTATTCCGACTCATCGCTGTCTGAGATACGGCCTACAATGGTGGTATCATCTGCAAACTTGTAGATGGAGTTAGAGCAGAATGTGGCCACATAGTCATGAGTGTATAGGGAGTAGAGTAGAGGGCTGAGGATGCAGCCTTGTGGGGCACCAGTGTTGAGAATAATCGTGCCGGAAGTATTGCTGCCTATCCTCACTGATTGCGGTCTGTTTGTTAGAAAGTCAAAGATCCAGTTACAGAGGGAGGTGTTGAGTCCTAGGTCTCAGAGTTTGGTGACAAGCTTGCTTGGAATTATTGTATTGAAGGCAGAGCTGTAGTCAATAAACAATAGTCTAACGTAGGTGTCTTTACTGTCCAGATGCTCCAGAGCTGAGTGTAGGGCCAGGGAGATGGCATCCGCTGTAGACCTGTTTCGCCGATAGGTGAATTGCAATGGATCCAGGTTGTCTGGTAGGCTGAAGTTGATGCGTGCCATGACCAGCCTCTCAAAGCACTTCATGATGGTGGATGTCAGAGCCACTGGTCGGTAGTCATTGAGGCGTGTTACCTTGCTTTTCTTTGGTACTGGGATGATAGTGGTCTTCTTAAAACAGGAGGGAATCTGAGATTGACGCAGGGAGAGGTTGAATATGTCCGCAAATACTTCTGCCAGCTGATCAGCACAAGATCTGAGCACGCGGACCAGGACACCATCTGGGTCAGGTGCTTTCCTTGTGTTCACTTGCCGAAAGACTGATCTTACGTCCGCCACTGTGATCACAGGTTCAACTGCGTTGGTGACTGTCAGGGTGGATGGTGACAATCCACTTCCCTTTTGTTCAAAACGCGCATAGAATGCGTTAAGTTCATCAGGAAGGGATGCGCTGTTGTTAGCTATGCAGCCCGACTTCGTCCTGCAGCCTGTTATGGCATGTAAGCCCTTCCATAACTGGCGGCTGGTCAGGGACTTCAGCAGTGCAGTGCAAATCAGTGGGTGGGACACTGCTAGCTTCCCCATCAAGTCAGTTCTCCAAACCAAATAGACAAGAACACAACAAAATAGGAGCAGGGAGTAGGCCGCTTGGGCCCCAAGTCTGCCCCACCGTACAATATGATCATGGCTGATCTACACTGGCCTCAATTCCTCTTCTGTTCCAATTCCCCATGAACCTCAATTCCTCAAACTTTCAAATAGTTATCCATCTCTACTTTAAATATTTCCGATGACCTGGCATCCACCACCATCTGGGGCAGAATATTCCAAAGAGTCACTACCCTCTGAGAGGAGAAATTTCTACATACCTCAGTTTTAAATGACTGCCCCTTTATCTTGTAATTATGTCCCCTTGTTTGTGATTCTCTCCCACCAATGAAAACTAATGACAGCAGATGTAGTTCCCTTTATCTTACCCCAGATGCTTCCTGACCTACTGAACATTTACACCATTCTGTTTCCCTTGCAAATAAAAATTCACCTGATCATTTCAAGCCCGCTTCAGCAAAAAATTCTGTATCCTCACCTACTGCAACAACACATCATTAATTCTAACTTAAGTAGTCCAGAAGAAGCAGTCAATTATGTGAAATCATTTCAATAGTATCAAAAAATGATGAGAGATAGTAACCCTGAAACATTCCATTAAAATTTTATTTATTTACTGCTCTTTCAATTTTGTTTGCAATTAAAGTTTAAAAATAAGCCCAGAAACCTTTGTACAACCACTTCTAAAAGGTACAGAGTGAATTATTATTTTGTTCACTGGATGTGGACATCACTGGCAATGTCAGCTTTTATTGTTCAATGTTAATTGCCCTGAAGAGGCTGTTAAGAGACTGTAGGATCTGGGTCTGAAATCACATATAGGTTAGATTAGGCCAGGATGGTAAATTTCCCTCACCGAAGGATGTTTATGAACCAAATGGATTTCTAAAACAGTAGCTTCATTGTTACCCTTTACTAAGACTAACTTTTTATTAAAATACCTTTTGTTTTAATATTCCAGACAGAGTGTGGTGTATAGAATAGAACCAGCTTCCATTTGTTATCTCGGGTTAACCATTAACATTACCATGTGTGAACATTCTCAAGTACTCTCTTATGAGATCAGTCAAAGATGTGAAAGCCAAAGATATTTCTAGACTGGGGCGGATTATCAGATTCAAAAATTATACAATTATTCTCCAATTCCACTTTCACTCCATCATTTCAGCTTTAGTCTGAAAAGCAGAGAACTCCCGAATTACTCTTGAAATGATATAGCACAATTTTCCATCAAAATGTGTTCTCTTTAAGTATCAGCTGGTATCTGTTAAATAATTACTAATGACTTTATTAAAATACATACTTCAGTGCCCTCTCTGGGGAAAGGAAGAAAAATCATTCAGAACGAATCATGCTCCAAGGAAATTATTATTGGTTTCCAAGAGAGAAAGCAAGATTATAAAACTACTACAATTAGTTCATGAAGGGAATATTTTTCCCTAGTTATTGCATATTCACTTGGAAAGTATTTTATATTAGAATCTTTTGCTTATTGAGCTCAGAATTCTTCTGCTGTTCTCTCCAACATCTTTAATGTAGCTATTTAATATGCATTAACTCGTACATTGACTTCAATAGATTCAAGTTTCAGAAGTGGAGTTCAATGTGCATATGTAATTTTGTTGCACAATTGGCACACACAACAGAAGAAGAATTACAAGTGCTGGCGAGTGAAGTTTTTGTAGATTTTCCATAGTTCAGGTGCAATTATTGTGTTCCCATTATATTGCCACAGTTAAAGTGTCAGACACTGGGGCAATTCAGGATGCAAAGCAGGATGTTCCATTGATACATGTGTACATCCTGCCAGCAGATGCATGTGCCCCTAACATTTAGTCTGCACGTCCCTGTTGAAATCTGCAGTCTGCAGCATGGAAGTCCCAGTTGAGTGTAGACATACAGGCCGAAGCTAGGTGCGCACCAATGGCAAGATGGTGTGCATCAGTGTCCCCAGAGACAAAGCAATTTTTGGAAAAAAATGTAGAGTTATCGGGTACACTGCTGACTGTGGCCTTCTGAGCATACATACTTCCTCATTAATGGCAAAACCTATACTTGCTTTAGACACACCCACTCCTTCCACCTTTTTCTATACCTTGAAAGACATTCTCAGAACCTATCTCTTTCCACTCTCCCTCAGTCAAGCATGGTTTCTGTTCCTTAATTTACTCACATTTTATTTAACAGCTCAGGATGTTTTTATTCTGGTTGTGTTGCTTGTGGGTGAGTTGCTGAGGCCACTCATCCAAATGTCTTGTCAAAGAAACAATGGGATGACTGCAAATCATTGTGAGGTTGTAAGAATGAAGTAACCACAGTAATTTACAATTTGCTTCTGAAATTGAGCTCTGCTTTATAAAATAAGCTGAGAAATGAGGAAATTAAAAACTGCTCAGGTGATTTTTTTTGTGAATTTTTATCATTGTCCATTGTGCTTTGTGCTACTTGAAATTCTTGGTCTTGTCTACAGAATATTAAGTTGTAATTAGGTATCATATAGTTATGCAAGCGTAACCCTGAAGGTGAAAAGGGTTGGAAAATAATAACAGTGGTAAAGGTAAAAGAAGATTTCTGGGACATGTAATGAATAATGTACAGTATATATTTAAACTGAATAAAGGCATTACAACAATTGGGTACAGGAAGAAATGACCGCTTTTGGAACAGATCTGTTCCTCCCAGTGACTGGAAGCACAGATTAGTTTTATGGTACATTTTCAAAGAACAAGTTACAGATCTCCTCTTGTTAACCACTTCATTAACTTAGTTTTGTTTATTTACATGTTCATAGGATGTGGACATTACTGGCAACACCCACATTTATTTTCCATCCCTGCTTGCTCCTGAACACAGAATGCAGTTAACAGTCAACCACTTTGATGGATCAGTAGTCACATGTAGGCCAGATGGGGTAAGAAATGCAAATTTCCATCTGTAAATGAACCAGATGTTTTTATGACAATCCTGTACTTCTGTGATCGCCATTGCTTGAGCCAGCTTTTCCCTGAATTACGTGAATGTAAATTCCCCAGCTGACATGATAGAAATCAAACTCATATTTCTTAATCAATGATCCAGAACCCTACTTGTTAGTCCAGAAAAATAAGCACAGCAGCAACATACTGATGGTGAGTACAACATTTCAATGGATTACTTCACTGAAGGGCTTTGCTTGAAAATGGCATGGGTTCTGGACAGAACCACTGACATTTGCCTGTTATGTGACAGCCAATCTGAGACTCTTCCCCACTCACCACTGCCTTCCACCCAACACCACCCAACTTCCCCTCATCTGGCTCCCAGCCATTACAGTCAAGCTCAAAAGCCCCAAATTAACTGAAACCTGGGGCCAGAACTTTCAATGGCCTCTGTCGCTGGAGTCGAATGAAGCTGGGTCTTGGTAAATTGTCCAACGCCTATATTGGGAAATCATCCTTTGGACCCATGGGCCAAGATGTAGGATCTATAAGTTCATTGATTTTAGTAGGGATTGTAGTGCTGCAGGGGAGGGATGTAAGAAGGTAAGTTCTTTTTTTAATCATTTGGGGTTTGTTTAATGTTTTTAGTTGTTTAAAAGTGTTTTAGGTCTCGACTTGAGTTCATTGTTTTTGAGTTTCAGAGATGCGGTAACTTCAAGATTTAAGCTGCTATGTAATTTTTAATAGTTTTTAAATATATCTGAATGTCGGACACTCTCTAATACATGTAAAAAAAAAACAAGGCCACTTTGACAGCTCTTGGCTAGCAAAGGTTCCAGAAGAATTTTATTGATGGGGCCCTTCCCATCACTTCATTTCATTGCTCATGGCCCTGTCACAGTTCAAGTCTCACCATTTGATCTATTCAGGTCCAGCTGGATTTGGCTGTGATGGGTCTAGATGAGTGGTGATCACAGGGAAGCTGGCAAAGCTGGGGACAGCATGACACTGTCAAATCTCTCAGGAGAGCTTCAGGAGGACACTTCATTGTGTCAGTCAAGGTCTCATCATTGGACATTAGGCCATCAGGCCAGGGTGAGAGGCCCTCTGGATCCAGGTTAGGAATGTTCTGTGCAGTCCTGGTCCCTCTTCATAGATGTTGATGAGTATTTACCACCTTTTCTGTTTTATTATGGGGAAAATGTTTTGACCAATACAGAAAATTACAGTACCTTCTTGTTCCTGATAAAAAACATGGAGTTTGAGCTAAGTTCCAACAACTTTCACAATGTTGTTCAAATTTTGGTCGCAGCAAAGAATCAAGAGGTCTAATGCATGAGTAACTCATGCCTGATACTTCTTATGTGAGCATCTTGCCAACTTAGTGCCATCTGCTCATGTAAATAATTGCTATTTTCAGCCAGGACTCACCACACTGTTATTTGGCTACACACCTAAGCAGGGGGCTAAGCATGCTGACAGACTAAAATGACTTAAAACTATCCAGCACTACTTAAAGCTAGCCTGCATTTCTTAAAATAGAGTTGTTTTGTAACTGCAGGAGGTGCAGGCAGGTTATCTGAAATTCATCCTGAACTATGGAGGCTGCAAACAGCTGTAACAGTCAATGATAAGATTTTGCTCCTAAGGAGCTGATCAAGAGCTGCAAACAGTTCAATAACCTCAAAAGAGTAGCTCCATATATCCTCCCACTGCACCATAAGCCTTAGATACTGCTCAATGCACTGCAACCCCATTCCTTACCCACAAGCAATCTCTATTAATTAGGATTCATATCTAACATCCACACACACCATCTTGTTCTCACACACTTGGCACTGCTGTGAGCTTCACAATTTTTTCAAATCATGTGACAGAAAAACAAGTACTGTTAATTGCAGTTTAAATAAGTGCCAACATAATAAAGAAGTAAATTCTGATTTAGATGAAATGTTGCTGTTTATAATACTAACAGAGTACATTAATTATCAAATATATCTTTACCTATACTGTGTGTGGATAGATATCTATGTATATCTGCACATTTTTAATATTATATAGCCAGATAGATACATAGATACAGATAGAAATGGATAGATATTTGTGTGTTCATATAATGAATGCAATCTATTGCTGCATAGATATCAGAAATGACTGTACTTCAAAAATAATGCATTCAATGTGAAGTGATTTGAGACATCCCAAGGATTTGATAAGGTGTTATATGAATACAAATTTATTCTTTCTTTTTCTTTGACAAAGATGGTTTGCAATATGATTCATTTAAGATAGATTTTTTCAATTACGATAGCTGAACTTCAGTGACAGGGGACTGTGTTTAAAACCTGGCTTGTTTACCATTTCAGAATCTTGCTAAAGGGAAATGAAAGTGTTCTGCATGAAATAGTAACAATAATAGGCATTTATGAAATATGTAGGAATATTGTTCTGGCACTGGGAAATAGTGCCCTACACCACACTGGAAATTTTGCCTGTCAGGCTGAGGTCCAATTTTACTTTAAAATTAGTTGGCATGATTACAAGCCATAAAGTCTTCCATAAAGCAGCACAACTGAGTGGCTTAAGAGGGTGTAATTGTTTTTTTTTTCCCATAGAAAGGTGTTCCTCAATGTGCTTAGAAGTGTGACTTAGTTGAATTTTATCATAACAACTAAGAATAGGTATAACAAAAAAAACGCGAAAGCAGTCTTGAAGGATGTTTAGTCCTCCACCTGTAGGGAGTCAAATTTTAAATAATTGCAAACGGTTAAAATAACATGATAGCTTCATTCACAAACACCGGCCAGTTTCTGAGCAGAACAATATACTTTATATGTAAAGCATTTGAAAAGCATTAAGTTGGATAAATCCCAAGGGCCTGATGTGTATACCCCAGGTTATTGAGGGAGGCAAGAGATGAGATCGCTGGGGCCTTGACCAAGATCTTTGTATCTTCGCTAGCCACAGGTGTGGTGCTGGAGGATGGGCGGGTAGCTAATGTTGTTCCTCTGTTCAAGAAGGGAATAGGGATAATCCTGGAAATTATAAACCGGTGAATCTCACATCAGTGGTAGGGAAACTAATGGAGAGGATTCTTAGGGAGAGGGTTTATGAGCATTTGGAGAAGCCTGGTCTAATTAGGAACAGTCAACATTTCATTGTGCAGGGCAGGCCATGTCTGACTAATCTGACTGAGTTTTTCGAGGAGATGATAAAGGTGATTGATAAAGGTAGAGCAGTGAATGTTGTATACATGGATTTTAGTAAGGCATTTGATAAGTTCCCGCCCATCCAGAAATTAGGATGCGTGGGATCCATGGTGATTTGGCTGATATATATATCAATGATTTGGATGAAAATGTGGGAGGGTGGGTGAGTAAGTTTGCAGATGACACAAAAGATTGGTGGCATTATGGTTTGCATAGAAGATTGCCAAAGGATACAGAGGCATATATAGATTAGTTGCAGATATGGGCAGAGAAGTGGCAGATGGAGTTTTATCCGGTCAAGTGTGAGGTGCTGCACTTTGGGAGAGCCAACATAAAGGGAAAGTACGCAGTTAATGGCAGGATCCTTAACAGCGTTGATGAACAGAGGGATCTTGGGGTCTAGGCACATGGCTCCCTAAATTAGCCGCTCAGGTTGATAGGGTAAGGTATATAGCATCCTTGCCTTCATTAATCGAGGCATTGAGTACAAGAGGCAGGAAGTTATATTACAACTTTAAATATGGTCTAACCAGAGTTTTATAGAGTATTGCATTCAGTTCTGGTTGCTCCATTACAGGAAGGATGTGGATGCTTTGGAGAGGGTGCATAGGAGGTTTACCAGGATGCTGCCTGGTTTGGAGGCCATGTGGTATGAAGAGAGGTTGGACAAGCTGGGGCTGTTTTCTCTAGATAGGTGGAGGCTGAGTAGAAAGCCAGTATCTATTTCCCAGGATTGAAATGTCTTGAGGGCATGGATTTAAGGTGAGAGGGGGAAAGTACAAAGGAGATGTGCAAGGCAAGTTTTTTTTGCACAGAGAGTGGTGGGGGCCTGGAATGCACTACCAGGGGTAGTGGTGGAGGCAGACAGTATAGGAGCATTTAAGAGACTCTTAGATAGGCACATGAATATGCAGAGAAGGAAGGGATATGGTCAATGTGCAGGGAAGAGGGATTAGATTAATTAGAAGTCATTGGTTTCATTATTTCTGCACAACAACATGGGCCAAAGGTCATGTCCTGTGCTATAATGTTCTATGTTCTAAGTGCACTTGAGGTTGTTGATGCTACGTGGGTGCCTGCCAGGGGGCAGGGCTGATTCAGGCAAATATAACTTTGGCTCATGTGAAACAATTGTAGAAAGCAAGACCATGAGTAGCTTTGGGCAGAACTTCTTATATTTTAAATATCCTTATACTTTGTCTGGTTCAGCCAACCTGGCCCAACTTGCACCAATGTGGCAAAGACTGGATTCTGACTTTATTTTTCACTTATTCACCTGCTGGGATATAAGCATCAGTAGCAAGGACAACATTAATAGCCCATCTCAAAAGTTGTTGGTGAGCTACCTTCTTGAATTGCTGCAGTCCTTCTGGTGAAGGTATTCCCACAATGTTGCGGAGGAAGGAGGTCCAGCATTTAGACCCAACATTGGTGAAGGAATAGCAGTTCCAGGTCAGGTCAGTGTCCAACTTGAAGGGGAACCTGGCACATTTACCAGCTCTCCATGTTTTTCTTTGGGGATAGATATCGCAGGGTTTGGGATATGCAGTCAGAGTAGACTTCAAGCATGGAAGTGTTTTCCTCTTGATGTCCATTGACTACTATTTTAGTAGTAGTAACGGGCATTGAAAAAAAATCAGAATGATACAGTCCTTGATAGACTTAACTTACAATTCTGACCAGTTTATATGTATAAAATCATCCAGTTTTAGATGCGTGGTCTCTCTTAATTCTGGAATGCTGGTCACCTCTTAGTTTAAAGGTTCTGCCAATGGTGTCAGTGGTTTTAGCAACCTAATCCTTCAGTACTGGAGTTCCCAGCTCAAAGTTCTCTGCCTATTTCTACTTTTGGAGCTCCTTCAACCACACAGCTTTGATTAACTTTGGTTATTTGTTCACATTTTATGTGTCTCATGTATTATGTGGCTCTGCATCATTTTTATTTTGCTTGATAACCTTCTTCTGAAGTACCTTTAGATAATTAAGATAACTAGTGGTTATTTTGCAACATCATATCCCAGTGGGAGGATAAACAAAGGTTAAAAATAGGAGCAGGAATATGCCATTTAGACTCAAAAGCCTGTTCTTTCATTTACAAGATCATGGCTGTTCTATGTCCTCAGGCACCTCTTTCTCACCCAGTGATTCATTTAATATCCAAATATCCAAATATCCACCAATCTCTTTTCTGAATGCAGTCAATGACTGAGCTTCCATAGTATTCCAGGGTAGAGAGTGCCAAAGAGTCATTGCCCTCCGTATGAAGAAATTTCTTCTCATCTCAGTCTTAAATGACCCATCCTTTATTTTGAGGTCGTGAGCTCTGGATGCTTTAGCCATGAGAAAACATTCCCCCTGCATCTACTCCATCAAGCTCACCAAAAATTCTCTATATCTTAATGAGGACATTTACAACTGTCCAGTGAGTCACAGGATGTTAAAAAATGGATTGCCAAAATTGATTTTACTCATGGCACAACCAGAGACAGAAGAGAGAGTGATTAGTTGCCTGCTCTACACCACCTCAGCTGCTGTTCTAAAATAGAGTGGCCTTTGTTTACATAGCTGCAGGTTGTAATTTCAAAAATGATCACTGCTTTAATTAAGGTATTAATACATTTAGGAGGGTGCAGAAGAGGTTTACCAGGATGCTGCCTTGATTAGACTGTATAAGGATAGATCGGACAAACTTGGATTGTTTTCTCTGGAGCATAAGAGATAAGATATCTTTATTAGTCACATGCACATTGAAACACACAGTAAAGTACATCTTTTTGCGTAGTGTTCTGGGGGCAGCCTGCAAGTGTCGCCATGCTTCCGGCGCCAACATAGCGTTCCCACAACTTCCTAACCTGTCTGTCTTTGGAATGTGGGAGGAAACCGGAGCACCCAGAGGAAACCCACACAGACACGGGGAGAACATATAAACTCCTTACAGACAGTGGCCAGATTTGAACCTGGGTCGCTGGCGCTGTAAAGTGTTACGCTAACCGCTACACTACTGTGCCTACCATTGGTAGCTGAGGGGAGACCTGATAGAGGTTTATAAAATTATGAGGCATAGGTAGGGTAGACTGCCAGAATCTTTTTTCCCAGGGTAGAAATGTCAAACACTGCAGGGCATAGCTTTAAGGTGAGAGGGGGAAAAGCTTGAAGAGGATGTGTGGGTCAAGTTTATTTTACACCAAAACTGAGTAGTAAGTGCCTAGAACGCGCTGCCAGGGGTGGTGGTGGAAGCAGATACGATAGAGGCATTCAAGAGGCTTTTAGATAGGCACATGAATATGCAGGTAATGGAGGGATATGGATCATGTGCAGACAGAAGGGATTAATCTAATTTGGCATCATGCTCAGCATAAACATCATGGGCTGTAGGGCCTGTTCCTGGGCTGTGCTGTTCTATGTTCTATTATTAAGAAGTCTGAAACTTGATCATCTGCTTTGTAGATAAATGAATGCAGAAAATCATGGTCATACCTGCCAAAATTGTTCATGGACTATCAATAGGTCAACTAAATATTGAAGTAGTTAAACCAGAGACAATCCTTCCTTAATTTTAATTTCAATAATTAATGTTGTGGTAGATTCATGACTGTATAAATGTGCTATATATTGGCTGTAAATCTTTGAGGATGACTTTTTACTTAAAAGCCCTAAAAGGTTTTGATTGTAGCGATGGGCTATGCACTGAGCCAGAAATAACAACACGCAGTCAATAGGTTGCACTCGAGACTGATTTATTTCGAACCTCACCGTGCTGGCTTTTAAGCAGTTAAGTTCCCGCTCTCTCCGGGCGGCGATGACATCAGAGATGCGCCACCAGAACCTCTTCCCGTACGCGGGCTTTCTCCCCTCACTGGTGGAGAAGAAGGCCCAGCCACAAAATGGGGCTGGGCTGTCTGCCGACGCACGCACCATTTTTGAAGCCGGTTCACCTGCTTGGAAGGTGGGTCGCCACATAACCCCCCCCCCAGAACCGGTGATACACCCCCCAAAGTCCACAGACTGGATCAGTGGCTGTTTGGGCGGTATGCCTCTGCGCCGCGGGGCCTGAACCTCAACCGGCTGCACCAAGTCCACATGGGCTGGTTTGAGCCGGTCCACCGTGTAAACCTCCTCTTTCCCCCCAGTGTCTAGAACGTACGTGGACCCGTTGTTCCTGAGCACCTTGAACGGCCCCTCGTACGGCCATTGTAGAGGTGTCTGGTGTGCGTCCCTCCGTACAAATACAAATTTACAGTTCTGCAGGTCTTTGGGTATGCAGATCGGGATCTGTCCATGCCGTGAAGTCAGTACGGGGCCAGATTGCCGAGCCTCTCGCATAGTCTGTCCAGGACTGCTGCAGGTTCTTCCTCTTGCCCCCTTGGGGCTGGTATGAACTCCCCTGGGACGACCAGGGGTGCGCCATACACTAGCTCGGCCAACGAGGTGTGCAGATCCTCTTTGGGTGTTGTACGGATTCCAAGTAGGACCCAGGGAAGCTCATCCACCCAGTCAGGCCCTTTCAGGCAGGCCATGAGAGCTGACTTCAAGAGACGGTGGAAACGTTCCAATAGTCCATTCGACTGTGGGTGGTAGGCAGTTGTGTGGTGTAACCGTGCTCCCAACAGGCTGGCCACAGCCGGCCACAGGCTGGAGGTGAACTGGGCATCTCTGTTGGAGGTAATGTGGGCCGGTACCCCGAAGTATGCTACCCAGATTGCAATCAGCGCTCTGGCGCAGGAATCGGCGGTGGTGTCAGTGAGCGGGGCCGCCTCTGGCCATCTTGTGAACTGGTCTATCATAGTTAGGAGGTACCGTGCTCCGCTCAACACTGGCAGGGCCCCACGATATCCACATGAATGTGGTCGAACCTCCGCTGGGTGGGTTCGAACTGCTGCTGCGGGACTTTGTTGTGCCGCTGCACCTTGGCCGCTTGACACTGCGCACATGTTTTGGCCCATTCGCTGACCTGTTTGCGAAGGCTGTGCCACGCGAAACCTGCTGGAGACCATACGGACGGTTGTCCTGATAGATGGGTGCGCCCAGCCGTGTATGGAGTCGAAAACTCGCCGCCGCCAGGCTGCCAGGATGATGGGGCGAGGTTAGCCGGTAGCCATGTCGCACAGGAGGGTCCTCCCACCTGGGCCTACCAGGAAGTCTTGCAGCTGCAAACCCGAGACTGCAGTCCTGTAGCTGGGAAATTTGTCGTCTGCCTGCTGCGCCTCCGCCAGTGCTGCATAGTCCACCCCCCGGGACAGGGCCTGGATAGCTGGCCTGGAGAGTGCATCCGCCACAACATTGTCCTTTCCCGAGACATGCTGGATGTCCGTCGTGTACTTGGAGATGTAGGAGAGATGTCACTGCTGGCAGGCTGACCAGGGATCAGACACCTTCGTGAACACGAAGGTCAACGGTTTGTGGTCCGTGAACGCGGTGAAAGGCCTGACCTCTAAGAAGTACCTGAAATGTCAGATTGCCAGCTATAGTGCCAACAGCTCCTGGTCGAAAACACTGTACTTGAGTTCGGGTTGCCGCAGGTGCCTGCTGAAGAACACCAGGGGTTGCCAGCGCTCCTCGATGAGTTGTTCCAGCACCCCACCAACTGCTGTGTTGGATGCGTCCACTGTAAGGGCGGTTGGAACGTCCGTTCTGGGGTGCATCAGCATCGCAGCATCTGCCAAGGCTTCCTTGGCTTGAACGAAAGCAGCCGCGACCTCTTCGTCCCAGGTAATGTCCTTGCCTTTACCCGACATCAGGGTGAACAAAGGGTGAGTGACATGGGCTGCCGAGGGGAGGAAACGGCGGTAGAAGTTGACCATACCCACGAACTCCTGCAAGCCTTTGACTGTGTTGGGCCGGGCGAAGTGGCGGATCACATCTACCTTTGCAGCAGGGGTGTTGCCCTGTCTTTGGTAATCCTGTGGCCCAGGAAGTCGATGGTGTCGAGTCTGAGCTGGCATTTGGCTGGGTTGATCGTGAGGCCAAAATCACTCAGGCGGGAGTAGAGCTGGCGGAGGTGGGACAGGTGCTCCTGACGATTTCTGCTGGCTATGAGGATGTCGTCCAAATAGATGAACGCGAAGTCCAGGTCGCGTCCCACCACATCCATTAGCTGCTGGAACATCTGTGCAGCATTTTTCAGGCCAAACGGCATTCGGAGGAACTTGAACAGGCCGAACAGGGTAATGAGTGCTGTCTTGGGGATGTCTTCAGGGGGTACCGGAATTTGACGGTATCCCCAGATGAGGTCCACTTTGGAAAAGACGCTTGCCCTGTGCAGGTTTGCTGCAAAGTCGTGTATGTGCGGCACAGGGTAGCGGTCTGGGGTTGTAACCTTGTTCAGTTGATGGTGGTCGCCACGTGGTCTCCAGCCTCCAGCTGCTTTGGGCACCATGTGAAGGGGGGAGGACCACGGGCTCTCTGACCTCCGTACGATCCCCAATTCCTCCACCCTCTTGAACTCCTCCATCGCCAGGCAGAGCTTGTCCAGGGGAAGCCGTCATGCGGGGGCGTGGAGGGGTGGTAACTTGGTCGGAATGTGGTGCTGTATTCCGTGTCTGGGGATGGCTGCCGTGAACTGCAGTACCAGAACTGATGGGAAGTCTGCCAGGATTCTGGTGAATTCGTTGTCCGACAGTGTGATGGAGTCCAGGTGTGGGGCCGGCAACTTGGCTTCACCCAAGGAGAACGTCTGGAAAGTCTTGGCATGGACCAGCCTTTTTCCGTGCAAGTCGACCAGTAGGCTGTGAGCTTGCAAGAAGTGCGCCCCCAGGAGTGGTTGGGTCATGGCGGCCAGTATGAAGTCCCATGTGAACCAGCTGGTGCCAAACTGCAACTGCACTGTGTGGATGCCGTAGGTTCGTATCGTGCTACCGTTTGCAGCCCTCCAGGTGTGTCCTGGCTCCCTGCTGCGGGTGTCGTACCCCGTCGGGGGTAAGACGCTGATTTCCGCTCCGGTGTCGACCAAGAAGCGGCATCCCGACTATTTGTTCCAGACGTACAAGAGGCTGTCCTGGTGGCCAGCAGCCGTAGCCATTAGCAGCTGCTGGCCTTGGTGTTTCCCGGGAACTCGCAGGGCAGACGACACCGGCGGGCTTCTGTGCCCCACTGCTGGTGGTAGAAACACCACTGTGCATTGGCCTCCTCACTCCTGCCTCTGGGTTGTGTGAGCTCCGTTGCCGGGCCTGGTCTGTCCTGCTGTTGGGCACGTAGCATGGTAATCTGTCCGACGGATGCCTGTCTTTCCTTCTTGGCTTCCCACAGCACATCTGCCCAGGCCGCCACCTTCCGGGGGTCACTGAAATCTGCATCGGCCAGTAGCAGATGTATGTCCTCAGGCAGTTGCTCTAGGAACCCCTGCTCGAACATGAGTCAGGGCTTGTGTCCGTCAGCCAGGGCCAGCATCTCGTTCATTAATGCTGATGGCGGCCTGTCTCCCAAACTGTCCAGGTGCAGCAAGTGGGCACCTCGTTCCCGCTGTGAGAGCCGAAGGTCCTTATGAGCAGCGCTTTGAATGCTGCATATTTGCCTTCCTCCGGGGGCGACTGTATGAAATCCTCAACCTGGGAGGCTGTCTCCTGGTCAAGGGAGCTCACGACGTAATAGTAATGCGTGGAATCAGAAGATATCTGGCGAATCTGGAACTGGGCCTCTGCTTGGTCAAACCACAAGCGTGGTCCAGCGTCCAGAGGGTGGCAGTTTTAGCGAAACTGCATGAACAGATGAAGAGTCGATCATCTTCGGTCCAAATCCCTTTTGGACTGTTGGGGTCACCAATGTAGTGATGGGCTATGCACTGAGCCAGAAATAACAACACGCAGTCGGTAGGTTGTACTCAAGACTGATTTATTTCAAACTTCATCGCACTGGCTTTTAAGCAGTTAAGTTCCCGCCCTCTCCAGGCAGCGATGACGTCAGAGATGCACCACCAGAACCTCTTCCTGCGCGTGGGCTTTCTCCCCTCGCTGGTGGAGAAGAAGGCCCAGCGCCATTTTGTGGCTGGGCTCTCTGCCAACGCATGCGCCATTTTCGGAGCCAATTCGCCTGCGTGGAAGGTGGGTTGCCACATGATCATAATTCAAAATTAATCTTCCACTCACTTCTGCAGTGTTGTCTAAATTAAAATTCTGTCAGACCACTTCTCTTTTTAATTGTAGTTGACCATTGCCTTGAGGCAAACATAGTTGCATTTTTGCATCAGGAACACAGCACAAATAATAGTTATGAATGATCAGTCAATCGTGTTATACAACATTATTTGAGGGAAGAACTTTGGCCAAGAAATCAGGGAAGTTCTACTATCGAATAGTATCTTCATCAATTATTTTCTACATAACACAATAAATCTGATAGACCTCTGAACCATTAGCAGAATAAGGTGTAAATAAATCATGGATCAACATGCTGCCAATATTTTGATGTTCTGAATTTGGCTTAACAATACCAAAGCAATCATTGTGCACCAATGGTTAAGTCTTCACATGATGTTATTTCACAGCAATGAATTATCACATCAGAGATGCTAAGCATACAACCCAATGATGATGGAGTGCAGAGCTAAATAAATGATTAATGCCTGGAACCAGTTAGTTGTACTAATATCAGATTAGTCTGATCTTGAACAGTAGGTACTGCATTGATTAAAGCTGAACACTAGGGTACATTGTGGTTTTAACATTGAAGAGAAGGAAATATAATTTGTGTATCTGAAAAATGAAGCTTGCAGAGATTTGCAAAGCTATTAATCATGTTCACCTGTGTCACAAACATGTTACAAAACCACAGAGAAGTTCTGCCTGTATTAAGACCTTCTGCAATAGTGCATAGTTGCTTCACAAGTTCACCTTTTTTTGTTTTCCCTGCAAATCCATAATCAATTAAACAGATCACCGCTACTAAACAATCCATCTCTCATCCACAGCACTGAAAGTGATTGTGAGAATATCAACATTAACTTTATCATTTAACTATAAGCATATACATGCCTTAAAAGAAGCTCATAAGCCTCCTCACAAAACTAAGGGATAAAAATATACAGTGCTATTTCATCATAAATAGATCTACTTTTTTAACATTACTATTCTGCTCAAAACATAAGGTCCATCTGGATCTGTCAGAAATCTGATGATCCCTGGTAAATGACAAGAGAAAAGCTTAATGCTCCTTTCTCCAAGTGGACTATAATTTGGTGTACAAAATTAGGAACTGGTGCTCATATTAAGATTATTCTTGGTAAAAGCAAGGAAAATATTCTGTACATAAATGAATACAAAATAAGCTTCAACTCAGGCAATAAAAACCCATCATCCCCCAATCGCATCACAAGAGTCCTTAGATAACAGACTGTGGCCACGACAATGCCCCAAGGACTCACAGAAGAGTCCAGCACATAAAGCTGAGGATGCACTCTCTTTCACCACCTGTGCAATGTATTCAGAGAGAATCATGAGTAAAACTTCACCAAGGTTTTCAATATAGCATGTGCAATGGCATCAAGAAATTTAGTAGAAGGAAAAATACTTTAAATGATAGAGCAATGCAAGAAATTAAAGACAGATAGGCCACTGTTTTGCATTCAAAGTGAACGGCAAGAAAACAAAAGCAATGATGTGCAACAAGGGATCAGTCAGAAAAGATGTACAAATAAATGACGAAAGCTTTGGATTAGACAACGGAATCTGTCATTTGGGATCCTTGGTTCCAGAGCAAAGCGAATGTTTAGAAGAGATAAGAGCTGCACTGGCTCAAACCATAAAAATCATATAAATATCTTGCAAAATTTGGAAGGATATCAGTCTAGCTTCAGGAGAAGCTGTTGGAAATAGAAAGAAAATACTGTAAATTCTGAAATGTGGGGATGCAAAATGCTCAGTGGAGAATTGAATATTAAATGTAAGTTAGAAGGACTCAGCCTTTGAAAATAATGCTCAGGGAGATGAAGGAAGTTCTAATACTTTGGACATAAACTCCATGGAAAGGAGATAGCCTACTCATAATGCCTCAAACCAGGAGGGATGGAAGGTAAAAAGTCAACTAAAAAAATATGAGGGAGAAATGGATGAATAATAATGTATATTAATTCAATATTGTGCACTGAAAGCAGATTATGTAAGGAACTTGGAAGAATAATATTCAGATTGACTGGCAAGAGCACATGACAGGAAGCTTTAGCACCCAGATTATTTGGGCCATCTAACCTGCAACACACAAGTAGTATACAGATGGAAAAGAAAATAGGATTTTTTTTAAATAAAGGGTCCACATCAGAGTCATTGTTCCCATTTTGACAAATGTGTAAATTCAGCAAATATTTGCATGTGCTTTTGACTTTCTGCTTTCCATAGAATACGAGATCAGGATTAGATAATCGGCTTCCTCATACCCACTCCTCCATTGGATCACATATTTGCTGATCTTCATCTTAATTCAGCTTTTCCACCCTGTCCTCATTCTCTGACCTCTTTGTGCCAATATATGACATAATTATCTCTTCTTAGATAGCTCTTCCTCTACCCCCACCACCACCCCCCCCACTCTGCTTGAGGATAACTTGGTTCAATTACACCACTATACGTTCTAAAGCAACCAATTATGTCAATGTAGGACCTGCATTCTTGGCCGCACATAGTGGAGGAAGTATTTGACGGGATGAGTAGCTGGGTGGTAACTATTCAAATTGTGTTAATGCCACAATCAAAAGCTTTGTTTATAATTAGATTCATTCCAAATCCATTCAAATAATTTAATAAGTAAATTGATTAAAGAAATCAGTAACTGACCCTTCAGACATTATCAGAGACAACAGTTTATCATGCATTGAATCAATAACTTGAATTTGCATTAAGGCTACTGAAAGCAACAGCAATGTGCTGAAAAACTAATTTCATTCAAAATAGTTTGTTCATTTATGTTATTAGATTAATTTAACGGCAGAATTTTGAATTAGAATATCAGGAAAAAGTCAACTTGCCCTTTGAAACAACCAAATCTAAGCATTATTGGGTTAAACTACATTTTAAAATTTGAAAAGAGAGAAGTCTGATCTATGTTGTGTGATGGGTGATGGAGGTGCCAGCAATAGTCATGGTTTGAACCCGTGTTTGCGAAGTTAACTGTAATTGATAATTCCAACTGCTAAAGCATTTTGTTTCTCATATCAAAGCTCGTTGATTATTTTATAGTCCAGGTAGGAGATTTTTTATGTGACTCAATTGTATTTTTTAATTTGAAAAGAGTTCCATCAGTTTTAAACCCAGAACACGAACTGTGCAGCTATCTTCAAAGCTTTTGGTGTTCCTCACCAGCAGAAGAAAAACCTATTTTCTTTCATATCCTGGCCTTGACAGCAATTGTAATTGAATTTGAACCCTTAGATGTCACCATGATTTACATTTAGAAAGTGCATTGAAATACCAGCAATAATAGATTGATCAGATTCAAACAATCATTTTAATATTTTTATGTACCTCACAAAATTATGGGTGCGATTTCTGTTGTATTATTAATCAAAGGCATGGGAATGGTGCACAGTAGTGACAGATGCCATTTAAAATTATCCATGGCTGGAAACTGATGCTGTGAGAGACAACATCAAGGGATTAACTGAATGCCATTTGTGTCAGGCATGCATTAAACATTTTCCATCTGCCTTACTGTTATCAATTATTGCTGTTATCAATTATTGCTGATTTTCACATTGTTGGGCTGCAGCTTGCAGCAGTAGCAAAATGTAATTAATCCATAGTTTCCACAAAATATTTGACTGTATAAAATCCAAATATGACTTTGCATTTTTCCCAACAGAATTGCATGGAGCAGCTTGATTGCCTTAACCGCTCCCACAACCTGTGAACGAATAAATTAATGAAAACATGGATCTTTGTATTGGTGATGTGGAGATCAAGAACTTGGATGTGGATCTTCATGTCCCCAACAAATTTCCCATCGAAAGGAGTGCCAGACTCTGGATTTGTATGCCCAAAGCCCTAATGAGCAGACCATGGTGCTCGGAATGAAAGTTTGTAAAATTTAATGTAAAGCCTCAAAGGCATGTTGCAACTTTTAAGGGTAAGCCACCTTCTAATAAACATTAATAATGTATATTTTAAATTAAAATTAAATAATATATTTTAATTACAGCAATTAACTTGAATTTAATTGGTATTTTATCTCCTCATTTATATTCCGTCTGCTGAAGCCTGACACATAGATTCTACCTCTGAAACTTGGTTACTGTATGGTTAGATCATGCTTTTTTTCAACTAGTAAATCTCAGATCCCACCTTTTTAAAAACGAATTCATTCCTTAGGTTGTCTTAATGCTGTTATGTGGCTGGTGCTATATTTTTGGCATTTTTAAAAAAAATTGGCACCTACAGCTAGTAACCCAACAAAATCCCAAAAGATTATAAGTATGTCACATGTGTCATCTCTTTACAAGGACAGTTGCTAATACGGATGTTCATAGATCTGAACAGTGAATTCTATTTTTAGTGTGAAGCAAATCCCTTGATTCCTGTTCCAGCATTGGCCTGCTGTTAACTGATTTACATATCAAGTCATATAAACATTGCCAATGCCCAAGTATTAATTCTGACAACAAATTCTAGTGATACATACTGAAGTATAGAAGTCCCTCACCCAAAATAATATCCTGTCTCCCATATGCTTCTTCAAACTGTTAAAATGACATGGGTCATTTTGATCTTAAATGAGGAGCATGGTTTAAAGTACCTGCAGTAAGACTTATGTAGTTCCATCTGCACACAAAATATTGAATATTAAATGGCATGATTACGAGCAGCAATTTGGGTAGAATGGTCTGGAGGCAGCCCGCAAGTGCCGCTACTCTTCTGGCACCAACATAGCATGCCCACAACTTCCTAACCCGTACGTCTTTCGAACGTGGGAGGAAACTGGAGCACCCGGAGGAAACTCACACAGACACAGAAAGAACATATAAACTCCGTACAGACAGTGGTAGAATTGAACCCGGGTCTCTGGTGTTGTAATAGCATTATGCTAACTGCTACAATACCATGCCTGGGCCGCGAAGGCCGAGCACCAAGCAGAGGGGATAAAGGAGGTTGTTTACCGGGCAGTACCAACCTCAGCGTAGGATGATCATCCCTGTGCAGTGTTTCACTTGCGGCAAGGTTGTTGGCAACAATGGGAGGCCTACCTGGGCCTGCTGCATGCCGAATATACCGAGGGTGATGCAAAGGACGCATTGGGCCTGAAGCGATATTGCTTTAGATGGATGCTCCTCTCCCACATTGACCTGATTGAGAAACTCCTGAACTATGCACCTCTGGAGAAGTGATACCTGTGAATCACAATAATGGAAAAGTATTAGTCCAACCTCACTGGGTTTTATGGCAGAACTCTACATGCAGATCTAAAGAGTGACTTGTATTTAATTTGTTTTCAATGTGGAAGCTGCATTTATGTATCTTTAATAAAAGCAGGGATTCCATTTTTATTGGAAAAAATGTGTTATAAGATGTAATTTCAGTTCTCCACTTTCTCTTGTAAATTTTGTTTGTGTTTCCTTTGCTGCTTCCATGTCTTTTTTAAAAGATGGGGACTAGAATTTTCCACAGTTTTTGAAGCATGATTTCCTGTACAGCACATTCTATCTAAATCTATATAAATTGAAACGATTTTTAGGTCTAGATACTTTACAAACAAGATTTTCAAGGATAATAGCACAACCGAGAAGATACATATCAGGAGCAATTAAACTATCTGGGGCTGAAAGCGTACCTTGAAAGAAGTCTATAATATTGGTCATATTTCCACATATTAGAGACCAAAACTAGGAGCCATCAAAAAGCCGTAAAAATCCAGGAAGAACCTTTCCAACAAGTGTTTAGAACACAGAGCAATATTGAAGTTAACCAGCAAAGAGAAGCAAGATAAACACATGAGGATGAAAGAGGGTTGCATGGATGGAAATAGATGAAGAGGCAATGGGAGGAGGTTTGTGTGGAGCATAAATGCCAGCATGGACTGTTAGGTGAATTGACTGTTTCTGTGCAGTTCATTCCCTCTAATGTTATGTAAATGTCATGAAAAGCATCCACAATGGGTTACACCCACAACAATTACTTCAATGTAATGTATAAACATAAAACTATACATACATACATCTCAAACCTAGAAGAAAATGTCTTAAGGTGGTTCGTCTGGAAATGGAGGTAATTATTAGTCAGTGGAGTTGGAGCATTTTAATATGTTTAAGAGCTGCTTTTTATCAACTCTGATTTATTTTTCCCAAACCAAGAACTGAAGTATAAAAAAGTAACAATTCTATTTGTTATTTTGATTTTGAACACAATCAGCACCACAGTCTTTTAAAATCTCTCATTTGAGAATGATCCTCTCAGAGCGCTTGGATTTAATCAGAATGTTGCTATGTCATTTATGAGATTAAAGGTGTGACTTGAAATTCATCTATGCAAATTAATATATCTTTATTAATCAAGTCAAAAATGAGAATGTGTATTTCCCTCATGGACATGATTAAATCCATAGTGCTTTCTTTTGATTTCTAATGTTTGTTTTCTGTGTAACTGTGAATTCTCTCTATATTTTAAGTTTGCCTGAAGTAAATTTGGTATTAAGTTATGCAACAAAAACTCAATCAAAATATCATGCATGCCAAAAAACAATTGATTTAGGCAGATTCCTGCTGAAAGAAAATTATTTACAGGTCCAAATTTGCTCTTGACATGGTAAGTATTAACATTGCTACTGCTGTTATACACAGGTCTACTTCTATTCAGGGTTTAATTACATCAGTCCTGACCACTATCAAAAATAAAATCAGGCTATAGTATTTTGATTTTTTTCTGTCAATGGACCTTGTCTAAACATGTCAGATTTTTTAACCAGTAACCCAATGATTACTCATGGCACCTGGCTTTTCTGCATACAGGGTCTTTGTCACCACCTACTGTTCCCTTCATGGTATTTTGATCAAGAGCATTGCAGAATATTCCCTTTGTTTCTCATCAAGAAGGCTTTTTGATGGTAATTCTGAACCTTGATGATTTCAATGACTTGTTTTGCTGCTATTGTTCATTTGTTTTTCAAGTCTAAAAGTGTGATGAAAGAACCATGGTCAACTAATCCATTTCATTATCTTTAGCTTCAACCTGCCTTCCCAAAGATGCCCTTGCACACACAGCTGTTTCGACTAAAACTATGGTTGTTCAACAACAAGGTTTTCGCTATTATCAAACCTATTGCATTTTGACCAGTTTGATTAAGAAATAACAGATTGCTTTGAATCTTTTGTTCAACTCAACAGTAAAGACTAAAATTTCCATTTATTTTTTAGTTATTGTTTTTGCAAAGCTGATTGATTTATACTTCCTGCTTTCACAACAGACTTTTAATAACTTGGAGAGTCATGTTAATTAAAATTCTTTATAACAAATGAAGAACAGTCAAAATCTGTGAGGACAATGCTTAAACTGTTGAAAGAAAAATACGACTTCCACTTAAATGTAAAATGAATCAGTGCTGAGCATAAAGTTGTCCTGCATATTCCTTGATTTAAATTCTAGATTTTCTTTATTGAATATTTCAAGAGGACAGAAAGAAAAGTAATCCATCTGTCTACATTCATTTGCATTTGACAATCAAAACCTTGCAGTAATACAGATTCTGCTTATAGAACAAGTCAATCAAGAGTTGGTTTATCTAACCTAGACTTTGTAATGATTTCAAATAAAAAGGGAGGCTTAATGAGATGGGACTATCTCCAAAAAAACATTGTAGCAATTTGCACTGGGACAATATGTGGTTTCTGTATAGGATTTAAACTGGATTAAACATCAAGCTTTTTGAATTGTTTCACACTATAATCTCCATGCTTTTGCATTTAGAGAGACATTCTGTCTAGGGGTTTCAATATTTGAGATAAACAGAAAAATCATTAGACTCTGATCTCTACTCAACAAAAATCCTTTCAAAAAATAAAATAAATGCTTATAAGAAACTCAAAATTGACTTTATGGTAATCTCCCTGAAAATTCATTTAAGAATTTTGTTGAAACAAATATAGGAAAACTTCTGTGGAAACTATCTATTTGCATCAGCACCTGTTAATAATTTCTTGGAAAAAATTCTAATGAAAAAGATATATTTATGAGACTCAGTCAGATAGAACATTGCTCTTTAAACTCAGGGACATGGGCATATCTGAAGGATGTGAAGGCATTGGTAAGCAAATTTGAGAGGTCCTAGTGAAGAGAAGACTGAAGTATTGTTGTCTTTTGTTGTTATTGCATTTGCCTTTTAAAACACTGTATATTTCCTCTTTAAGAAGCTATATCTTAGCAGAAGTAATTTTTTTTCAATCATGCTCAGAAGTCAATTTGTAAAATTAATCACAAATATACAGGCTGAAACCATCAGAATTTACACTGGTAATGAGGATAAACAAACTGGAAATGTAGTTGTTGTTGATCTAAACATTTTCTAAATGTCAATACTACTCAAAGTGAACTTTGCTCTGTATGTATTGTTTTACTGTGTTAGATTTCTTGCAGCATTATAATAACTATCATGTTCATAACTGAGTCAGGCTGGCATAAATTCTAATGCCTGATCTAATTAGATAGAATCTATGCAAACCAATCAACATTGATAGTACATTTTTGAACAAAATGGTAATGCCCGGTATTACCCTCCTCACCAACCCTCCCCACCATCAAGGACATCTTCAAAAGGCGGTGCCTCAGGAAGGCAGCATTGATCATTAAGGACCCTCACCATCCAGGACATGCTCTCTTCTTGTTACTACCATCGGGGAATAGGTACAGGAACCTGAAGACCCAAACTCAATGATTCAGAAAAAGCTTCTTCCCCTCCGTCATCAGATTTCTGAACGGTCCATGGATGCTACTTGTTATTCCTTTTTTTGCACTATTTATTTATTTTTGTAATTTATAGTAATTTTATGTCTTTGCACTGTACTGCTGCTGCAAAACAACAAATTCTACATCATCTAAGTCAGTGATAATAAATCTGATTCTGATTCTAAATCTGATTTGGATTCTGACAGTCAGTGTACCTGCACTGAATTTGCATGTTGTCAAGACAGCAACACCCATGTGTAACCTCATGCCATTTGACGTGCATTCCAGGGCACTCTTGATTCTGTCCCACTGAAAATGAAATTATAGGATTTGGAGTCACAGATGACACATGAAGAAAAGCACTATGGTAAGTGAAGAATTACAGGATGTTTATAAAACGTTCCTACTTACAACCGATGACTACATGGGACAAAAACTACTGATTGCATATTTTCCTCCAGAGCAAAATGTTGCATATGAGACAATTGTTTTCTATCACATAAACCAAGAAGCAACATAAACAATTGATCAGTTTTGTAAGCGCTGGAGACAGTACAGATCATTGAAGGGATACACATCAAAGTAACTTTGAGGGAAAATCCAAGGAAGGGGCAATAAACTTCCAAGCTGAGATGGCGAGATCATTGCTACTTTCAGAGTATATACAGCATTCGATGTGGTAAGACTAAATGTTAACAGCTGTGAATAGAATCAAAGGTGAACAATAAACACCACAATAGAATTTCCCCCCCAAGGTCAGTAACAGAGATCGATTATGAGCATCAGTAAAATTAACAAAACTCAAAATCTGCTTTAGTGGTGGCAGTTTCCTACACAGAGTGGAATTTCTGCAAAGGGAAAACTGTGTGACTTATGGAAAACGAATCAGTTTGCAAAGTTTAGCATTCAGCAAGCATAGTGCATTAGAACTCATTAAAATGTATAAAGAGGGTTGAAGCCAAAGCAAAGATCAATCATAATTTTGATGATCTAAAGTTTTGACCACACTCATTAGAAAACTCAGCCACAGGTTGGTGAACATTTGCAACTCACAAATCTATGTGCTGTTTGACAAACTTTAAAGTATCTTCGCAGTTGACCTACAACAAATCAGCAAGGAAACACGAGCATATTTCCTTGCAATAAAGCTAAATCATTTACAGTTCAGGGAATGATTTCATTGTAAATTTTGCCAGTTCTCCGTATACCCTTCAAAAATCTCTTGCTCAGGATTGAAAAAATTCACATTTGGGGGTAATTTGTCTCTGGCACTTGCAATACTGACAAAGTCCACAAGTGTCAACAGACCTATGAAATTTCAAGTGACTGTGATATTGATCTGTGATTCAACACAGTGACAAAGACTTCACATTGTAGAGATCACGTGCAGTGTCTACAACTGACTCTGCTAAACAGAAGTTTGCATAACAATAGCACAGTAAATAATGAGTGGTCAAAGCTGCAATGAAGCAAAATGTAGCTGTGTCCCTTTGTATAACAGAAATTCAGTCAAACATGTCATGCAAACCACACGCTCACACAGTGTTTTGTTTGCACCATGTTCATGATGAGCTCACATTTATACCTCAGATCTTACACTATGAAATAATCACATTGTTATCCAGCAGTCACTAATATTATGCATTAAAAACATTGCTCAAAAAGACCACCAAGGAATTATGAAAACTAAACGGTTACTAAGGGAAAAGTACGGTTCCCAGAAATAAATAGTTTGATCGAACTCATAATCAACAAACTTCCGGTAAATCAAACAACCATGTTGTTAAACATGTAGGAACCAACATAAATGTCAGAGCTACCTGAAGGACCATGATTTAAAGGTAGATAGTTTTCTCTCCCACCTGTCCTTTGAGTTTGACCTTAACTAGTTTGGGTGGGAATATTATCAAGGTTCAAAGAGCAGCTCGAATGAGAACCCTTTGCAAAAGTTTACTAAAAAGCGATCAGACATCACAAATAAGGTAAGTACAGGCACAACAAATAATATGATGTGAGATATTAAATGAATTTGCCAAATGAACAATATAAAATACTGCTCTAGTTATGAATATAGTATTCTTACCCAGCTTAAACCCTTAACTGTTTCTCCTGGTACCTTTCCACCTGTGGCCAATCTGTTTGAATTCCATTGCAAGCTACCACATGATCTAAATATTACTTATTCTTTAAGTCCAGATGATTTTAGACAGAATTCACCCTGGCAACCCCTCAGGATCTGGAACTGTTCTGTCAACAGCTCCTTGCAATTTGCTTCTGTCTCCAAATGCTCTTTTTTTAATAATCCAAAAACAATGCCTGTAACAATTTAATTGACAGAGTCTTCCCTTTTGATTTTATCATCTTCATCTTGTTTGCCGACTTACAATGTACAACCATTAGCATAACAAAGATGTCCTGATGAGGAAAATGTGTGAGTTTATCAGAAAAGTTCATGACTTTTAGAATTCTGACAAATGTTAATGATTTTTTTCCCCTGATTTTTACACCTGCACTTTGGCCTTCATAGATTAGAGCATTGAGAACAGGAGTTGAGATGTTATGTTGAAGTTGTACAAGACATTGGTGAGGCCAAATTTAGAGTACTGTGTGCAGTTCTGGTCACCTAGCTACAGAAAAGATATCAATAAGCTTGAAAGAGTGCAGAAAAAAACAAGGATGTTACCAGGACTTGAGAACCTGAGTTATAGGGAAAAGTTGAATAGGTTAGGACTTTATTCCCTGGAGTGCAGGAGAATTATGAGGGGTATAGATAGGGTGAATGCATGCAGGCTTTTTCCCCTCAGGTCGGTGAGACTAGATCTAGAGGTCATAGGTTTAGGGTGAAGGGTGAAATATTTAAGGAGAATCTGAGGAGAAACTTCTTCATTTAGAGGGTGGTGTGAGTGTGGAATGAGCTGTCAGCAGAAGTGGTAGATGCAGGTTCAATTGTAAAACTTAAGAGAAGTTTGGATAGGTGCACGGATGGGAGGGGTTTGGAGGGATATGGTCCGGCTGTAGGTAGATGAGACTCGGCAGAAGATCAGGTTGGCATGGACTAGATGGGCTGAAGGGCTTATTTCTGTGCTGTAGTACTCTTTGACTCCAATTGGCTGTTGAGGACAGACCCAACTTGCAATCTTGTAATCCATGCAAAGGCTTGGAACTTCTGGTGACATTGTGTTTGGATAAACAAATACTTCAGCATTTTCTTTCAATTTATAGCCTTTTGAATTGTTCTGTACTGACATTGGGTTCTCTAGAGAATGGTGGGAAAAGAGTCTTGTTCTTTTATTTTGGTTAATTTTTGTTCGCTATGAATTGCATTCTTACTGAAGGCATCTGACTACAAAACTAGTGCTGATCTTGATACCTACTCTCTGGTGCTCATTTACATGTAATTGTTGACAATAATAGCAGATTCCTTCGTGTAGAAATAGTCAGTTTTACATTTGCACGCCAAAGTTTGATTGTTTCTTTACAGTCCTAGATGGTCTGCAGTAAAACAGGACAATGGACCTTCATTCATCAGTGGATAATTTATGTTTAATTTATGTTTTTCTTGTGAGTGCCTGCTTATATGTGGCTATGTGCCTGTGATGCTGCTGCAAATAAGTTTTTCATTGCCTCTGTGCTTACAAGTACTTGTGCATATGACAATAAACTCAACTTTGATTTCGATGACTTTAGGAAATTTACAACCTACCTAGCTATCACATTTCTCACAACCACACCTCCCTGACTGCTGGCCAGTAGGGAAGAGGAGGGTTTTATGTGGATATTGAAGAAAGTTGTCCATGCTGTTCATATTAGAGAGAAAACTTGGAAACAGAAACTTCATCAGTTTAACAAGACCACAGAGCACAGTGGCATTCAACAATGGGTAAGCCCCCATATGCAGCATTTTTCTACAGCCCATGCACATGCATTCACCAGAGAGAGCCCACAAGATGGATAATCAGTATTTATGTAAGTGTAGTGAAGCCAAGAAAATAGCAAGAAAGCAAGTGCAAAGAAACAAGTGAGATTCAGATCCAGATCATTACAGCTTGAGGATATGATTCATTTGAAACATGATAACGATATAGGCAAGCAAGCGATTCCATTTGACATACAAAACATCACACAGAATACATCATTCTTCAAAGTGCCATCCATTACTGGTGAATACTACACTTATAACATTGACATTGCAAAAGAAATGGAGCAATCCCCAGTTAACTCAACTTCAACTTCTGCAAAAACTCATTACACAAATCATAAATGTTATATGAAAGGGATTGACTTTGATGGTGATAACTGAGAGATATTTGATCATTTACAGGTAGTAAATTCTTTACTGAAACAAATCTTGGAATCCCATGCACTGGCTCCAAATCAATAACTATGAAAAGGATACCTAGCGCATGCCTCTATTCCAAAATGGACCTCTGTCACCAGAAGTGCTTGGACCAAAGCCCAATTACAGATGACACAACAAGAATGGAGATGTATAAGAATTTCAGATGGAAAAATGTGCCTTGAACATTTGCTTACTAAGTGATTGATGTTACACAATAACAACAACTTTTATTATGCAACGTCTTCAATATGACATACCAAGGTGCTACACAGGCTTGATGATTCTGAACTGCAAAAATATATCGGACGGGATGATCAAAAGTTTGGTAGAAGAGTTAGGTTTAAAGGAGTGTCATAAAGGAATAATGAGAGATAATAAATTGGGGATATTGAGAGTGCAATTTACAGACTTAACAGTGAAACATGACCATCAGTCATGGACCAGTTAAGTTTGGGAATGAACAAGAGGACTTCATAGAATTGAAGGAAATTCCAGACATGCAACATGAAAACATTCAAGGAATAATTATCCTTGGAAAACAAATTAGCTGCCTTAGGAGTTACAGTATATCCATGTAAGAACACTTACCTAATCTGAACATAAGAAGCATATTTATTCCTATAAATACAGCCAGATATAAAGACTATCAGATTTGTTAGCAAAATGGGGAAACATATTTAATGATGGTTGACTTAACACTACCAACAATAGCATATATTTAATCAGTTGGCATTGTAAATGGTACTGTAATTTAACAAACCTCTTAGTAAAGTGGATTGGAGCTGCTGCCCAAGAATTGGCTCAGTGCCTTAGCCTTTGACACCAAGGTCTTAATATTCTGCTAAAGCCAGATTGACAAATGTAACAAGGATATACAAGCCAATAAAGCAACACTGAACATCAACTATTCTAGTGTCATGAAGTTCATATTTAATTCAGCAGCACTCAAAAATTAATCCAGAGCTTCTCTGAACAATCCATGCTTATATATTTTTAAAAGACTAGAGTTCATAAAATAATCTATTTAATTGACCTGTGCTCTTTTGTTACTTTAATATAAGGTCTCCAAGCAATTTGACTTCTCCGCTATGTAAAACACCAATGATAAAACACTTCAGAAATTCATATCTTCAAGCAAGAATCTATACTCTCAGATCTCACAGCTTTTAAAATAGCAATTTTAATAGTGTATAAACATTGTTAAACTAGCCATACACCATTTTGCAAGGATTGGCTTAAATTGCCAGCATTGCATAATGGCAAGCAACAGGACAACCACACTGATGCAGAAGTCCTTATCAAGCTGGCCAAGTTCTGCTGGAGATTTCCTGGCAGTGCTCCACTGCTGTAGCAGAACATAAACATAAAGAGGTAGATCAGAGACTGGAAGAATACATCAACCTAAAGCTATTTGGGCTAGGGGACAGTTATAAATGCAACACAGTCAATCAAAGAGAAATAAAGGACTGCAGATGTTGGAATCCAGATGAAAAAAAATGATGATGCTGGAGGAACTCAGCAGGTCAGGCAGCATCTGTGAAGAAAAGCAGGTGGTCAACATTTCGGGTCAGGACCCTTCTTCAGGACTGAAGATAGGAAAAGGGGAAGCCCAATATATAGGAGGGAAAAGCAGAGCAGTGATAGGTGGACAAAAGAGGGGAGGCGGGGTGGGCACAAGGTGGTGATAGGTAGATGCAGGTAAGAGATAGTGATAGGCAGGTGCGGGGGAGGTGGGGAGAGCAGATCTACTGGGGGATGGGTCAAAGGGAAGGAAAAAAGGAGGGTAGAAGAAGGAGAGAATAGGCTAGGAAAGGGAAGAAAAGAAGAGGCATTGTTGGGTGTGGGTGTGGGAGTTGGTGGGGGGGGGGGGGGGGTGGGGATTACTTAAAGTGCGAAAATTCAATGTTCATGCTGTAAGGCTGCAAGGTTCCAAGACGGAAAATGAGGTGATGTTCCTCCAGTTTGCACTTGGAATTCTCCTGGCAGTGAAGGAGGCCGAGGATTAACATATCAGTGATAGTGTGAGAGGAGGAATTGAAATGACTGGCAATGGGGAGATGCAGATCGCAGTTACAGATGGAGCACTTGACTCTGCAAAACGGTCACCTCGTCTGTGTTTGGTCTTACCAATGTAGAGGAGGCCGCATTTGGAGCACCAAATGTAGTAGATGATATTAAGGGAGGTGCAGGTGAATCTCTGTCTCACCTGAAAGGACTGTTTGGGTCCCTGGATGGGGGTGATGGAGGTGGTGTAGAGGCAAGTGTTGCACCTGTGGCAGGGGCAGTGAAAAGTTCCCAGGGTGGGAGCAGGATGGGTGGGGGGGGGGGGGGGTGAACTAGGGAGTCATGGAGAGACCAGTCCCTGCAAAAGGTAGAAAGGGGTGGGGAGGGGAAGATATGCTTGGTAGTGGGGTCCTGTTGGAAATGGCAGAATTAGCAGTGAATGATGCATTGGATACATAGGCTGGTAGGATGAAATATGAGGACAAGGGGGACCCTATCCCTGTTGGGTCTGGGAGAGGTGGGGGTGAGAGCAGAGGTGCAGGAAATGGCAGAGATATGGGTGCGAGTTCTCTTGACCACAGTAGGGGGGAAGCCACGGTTAGTAAAGAAGTTGGACATCTTGGACAAGCAATCAAAAGCTGGGAGAAACAATCAGTTATTACTTTATTGCAATCAAAGACCCATGAAGGTGTTGAAAATTAAAACAATTGTTGATACTGGAGTTCTGAAATAAGATCATTAAGTTCTGGTAATACTCAGCTCTTTAGGCAAAATCTGCAGAGAGAGAAACAGAGTTAATGTTTTAGGCCAATGAAAAAATCTGATGAAAGATCATTGATCTTAAACATTAATTCTGTTTCTCTCTCCATAGATGTTTACTGACTTGCAGAATATTTCCAGCACTTTCTGTTTTTACCCCATCAAAGTAAACTTATAATAATCAAAATAAACTTAGGATGAGATTTTTTGGATCATGAACTCAGAGTAAGATTTAAGAGATAAAAGGATCCAGTTAAAATGGTCAGGTACAGAAAGCCAATAATTTGGCATGTGGGATGGTGACTTCCATAGAGATGGCAGTCATGAATACCAGGGAATAACGTCCAGTGCGAGTCACAGAAGTAATGGACAGTTGCTGTAAAGGACAACTCTCAAAACTTCAATGCAGAAGAAATGAAAGTATTACATGACTGCAAGTGGCACAAGTCACCGTCATTGGCAGTCGATCCTCATGCAACTGTTCTTTTAGAGAGTACAAGTGCTTCTGTCAGAAGAAAGGGCTCATAGCAGGAACTTTCAAAGCAAAACATAACACAAGAGATAGGTGACTAGTCTTGAATGTAACAACAGCAGAGAAAATGAGTATTGCATAGGAAATCTTAAATAGGGAATCTGCACAACTATTGGAGATAACACGATTTATTTTGTACAACAGTGTGCCACGAGTGGTTGGTAATTTGGAAGGTGGTACATTATTTCCGCCATTTACACTGGGTTTCCATCTGCTTCTATCAGATGGATTTGAGGCTGTTAAAGCCATCCCGAATGCATCTTTTCTACTTACACTAATCGGGGCAGGGATTCTCATGGGTCAGTGTGAGTGTTACATATTTTCAAGAAGGCTTTTAGAACATCCTTGAATCTTTTCCATTGTCCACCTGGTGATTCCTCGATATAAAGTGTCTGTTGTCAGAGTCTGCTGTTTTGCACATGAGCAAAGTGACCTGCCCATGAAAACCAGCAGAAAGAAATTCAGGCCTCAGTGCTGGAGTTGCTGGCCTGGGAGACAGGACTACTATTAGTTCTCTTATCCTGCATGGATTTGGAGGATAACTTTGGCAGTATTGTCCAGTGCCTGCTGAATGAAATTTGTGTGTCAGAGGTATACAGGAGGAAAGGAAACACTGTTGCCCATTACACCGTGAGCTTTGTGCTAGGTTTGAGGTCTTGATCTTCAAATACTCTTTTCCTGAGGCTGATAAAGGTCTGCTGCACACTGATAACCGTGGTGAAGTTCATCTTTAATATTTAGCTTTGCTGGGATTAAGGCCTAACCTCTTGTATATTTCAGTGAATGAGTGGACAATATCTTCAAGGATAATATGCATGTGCAAACATCTTCTGGTTACTGTAGCTTGATGACTGAAGTTGGAGTGAATTTGGCTTTGGATTGGAGGTGACATGGTTCTTATAGAAAGCTTGCAGGAGTTGAGATGCTGTATTGCTGCAAGAATGAATAAAACAAGTGTTGGAATATTGACAGAATGTTGCTTGACACCAGTCTACACTGGAATTGAGTCTATCCTGGATCTGTTGGTTAAGATCACAGTTTGTATCACACAAAGAAGGAACTGAATTTCAGGGAAGCCCAACTTGAGAAAGGTCCTCTGCGGTATATTTCGATTTAAGAATCAAAGATGTTGTGAAGTCAGAAAACACCATGAATAGCTGTTGATGCTGCTCTTTGTACTTCTCTTGGAGCTGACACACAATGAAGGTCGTGTCTACTGTGCCTCTAGATGAACAGAATTCACATTACGATTCAGGCAGCAGCTCTCTGGCCACTGGGAAAAGCAGTTGAGGAGAACATTGGTGATAATTTCCACTGTGAGAGGCAGCAGGAGACCCTTCTGTAGTTACCAGAAGAGGAACTTAAAGGAATTCCAGCAGATTACAAGGTCCACCTTAGGATTCATTACAGTGCATAACTTTTAACAATTTACAAGAGTTGAGACAGACAATCCATGGTCTACTGACATATCCAAAGGCCAATATTCAACAGCAATATTCTAATTATTATTATTTGAAATTTTGTCAGAGGTAGTAACTTCAACTTAGCCCACGCAGTGGGAACTATAGAGTCGGCAGTCCAATTTATTCTCTGCGTAATTGTAATTTCCATGACTAGTTCACATTCCCCAAACTGATCCAATACTTCAAATGATCCCCTTTCTTCAATGTTGCTGCAAAACATGAACTATTTTTGCTGCACACAACAAAACATATTTTGCACAGAAAGCAGGGTGTGAATTAAATTGATCTGAACTACTGACATAATTGTTACTTAATTAGTTTCCCATCTTCTTTACTCCATACCTATTTGGTGATCAATATTTTTGTATTGTGAACACTCAGAGGAAAAGCTGGCAATGCAGTGTCAGCATATTATTTGTGGATTTTGCTAAAGTCGAGAATAACATCTTCAAGTACAGGCACTTCTGTAATACTTCATAATTTGTAGTGTTAAAGAATCAGCCCCTTTAACACTGCAGATTTCAACAATAGTCATATTACTGAGCATGCATAAATGGGCCACTTATATAGTTTCAAGTCTCAACGTACAGTCTTATCTGTTAGCTGAGGGGTATTTCCTGGCAAAGGTTGTGTAGCGAGTGTTCAGGAAATGTTTCTGGCTGGCTGATTGCTCCATTATTCCAATATGAAACCTGCATCCAAAACTGTGAGGAGTATGAGTATGGAAAGAAAGTAGAGGTAGTCTCCCTTAGCAGCAACATTTGCAATTGTTATCAATGATGCCCTCCCTTTGAGAAAACCTTTGTTCAGCTGAGTATCAGTGAGAAACAGAACTTCACATTATTCAGTATGCAAAAGCAGTGAGAATAGAATTTAGGCCTATCATCTTGGTGGATCTGTATCTCCACTCTGTTTACATGTCTTTCCTCCAATGTCTTTTGATAGATTTACCCAACAAAAGTCTATCACTCTTGGTCTTAAAAGCTCCATTTATCCCAGCATCTGTGGATCTTTGAAAGAGTTCTAGATTATCATTATCTGAAAAAAGTGGCTTTCTGATTTCTGTCCTTAATAGCTTAACAGTAATTTTAATCACATTCTCTCCATCATGATTCACTTGCCAGAGAACATGCTGGAAGTTGATCCCTAGTCAGTAGTGTTAAGTGAGCTAAATAAAACCAGCATCTCGTGACTGGTTGCATCATGGTCTGGTATGGCAATTCAAATGTGCTGGAACATAAGACGCTGCAGAGAGTAATGGACTCAACCTACTATATCATGGGCACATCCCTTCCCATCATTGGTTGCTTCAAGAAGGCAACATCTATCATTAAAGATCTCCACCATCCAGGCCATGCCATCTTCCCACAGCTACCAATGGGCAGGAGGTACAGAAGCCTGAAGTCCCTCACCATCAGGTTCAAGAACAACTATTACCCTTCAACCATTTGTTTCTTGGACCAACCTGCACAACCCTAATCACTACCTCCGTAATGCAACACTATGAACACTTTGCATTATAATGAACTCTGTTTTTTTTTGTACTAAGGGTGTTTACTTGTAAAAAAAATGTATAATTTATGTTTAATTTATGTCTTTCTTGTGAATGTTGTCTATCTGATGTTATGTGCTTGTGATGCTGCTGCAAGTAAGTTTATCATTGCACCTGTGCATACATGTACTTGTGCATATCACAATAAACGACTGACTTTTCTGCCTCTGAAATTCAATCCATCTAAGGGAATGTATAGTGGGATCCCTACTATGTAACACGTGCAGCATTACTGATCTGGGACAAACTTCTTAAAATCCTTTTGAACCTCCTAATTCAGGTCACTGCCTAGTCATCAAACTTCAAGGATCAAACAGTGATCTGTCCTTTTCCTTGAACATTTAAAGCCCCAGCAGCATTCTGGTGAAAGGAAATAGAAATTCATCCCTGTTCATTTGGGATAAATTCACAAATAATCACTGCTGTGCGTTGACTTTGTTGGAAGCAGGGAGCCATTATAAAGTCACTGCTGTGTGGCACAACAGATTAAAGGCACATTTCTACCCATTATCTCCTTCTTGAGGTGCCAAAATAATTCGATGCAGTAGTCCAGAAAGGTTTGAGCCAGAACTTTGTGCAATGTTAAAGACATTGTTCATTATAATGTTATGAGGAAGAAAACTGGGTGATATATGGATACTGTATAGGAACATTGTAACCAAAAATCAATATCAGCAGGCCTTGTGAAACTGATCAGACTTTCACATCACTTCTTTTATTATTTTCAATGTGAATTTGACACATTTTTTTAAAAAGCTATTTTATCGCACTGATGATAGTGATTTAACTCCAATGCCTTTATATTATTAACATAAACTGTTTCAAGCATTGAATTGTCAAGTATTGGATTATGGACCAAACTGTAGCTGGCAGTATTTAAATCAAATCTGTAACAACTATGCGAATAGAAACTTTATTCCATTACCTACACTGCTCGAAAGCTGAACTTTAATATTGATGCTATTGATCAGCATTCACTATTCACAGAAATGTTTACCTTGGTCTTTGTTTAAACTTCCCCCCATACAATAGGCTGAATTTGTCACACTCAATGTCACTTCCAAATATGTACATGATATGTGACATATCACCCTGTCTTCCGTCGCTAATACTCTTTCTCAAATAATATTTTTGCAACACTTCGACATTCATCTGTTATACATTGGAAAAAATCTTGCTTTTGTGGATGTTAGTTGAATTTCAGCAACAATGTACTTGTTCCTTACACTTGCACACAAGCATTAACAAAAGCTTCATGTTAGTCTTTAAGCTGGTTTTACATTACCCATGACGTGTTGAAAGATACTTCTGCATTACAGAGCACAAATATTCTAGTTGAGTAAGTGATGGAGAATTCATTCACAGATGCAATAAAGATGCAGTTTTTTGATTAGCTTCACTGGAGTTAGTGTTTCAATATAATGAACTTGAAGATCATAATCCTCAGGTAAATACTTGTGTTTTAAAATTATACTATGCAGTGTTAATAGTATATCAGCATGATTGTAAGAAATGTCTGTCTACCAATACTAACAAATTCATTTTGAATCTGGTGATGCTTCATTAAATCACTAAGCGAAGGATTTTCGCATGAACCTTTCATTATGGCATTGTTAATATTCTACAGTACAATTTCCTACCAACATTTTACTGAAGTGGAAATCCTCTTGTGATTCAAACAAAATAGTTGTTTAAATGCCTTTCTTCATAGAAATGCATGATTTATTAATTCACCTTACTTTGAGATTTTTATTGGGCAAAAGCAATGTTTTTTTGCAAGCCCTTTGATGGCAACAAACAAAACAAATGTGCTTTAATTGTTCACTAATTCAATTTTGGTGAAGGAAAGGTCTGATTTAAAGTGAAAGGTAAAAGGAATGACTAAACAAGGCAACGATGAGACAAAAAGTAACCAACACTGAATTTAGAGAAAGTGTTTCTGTGAATAGCTGTTTTATTATCTCAAGTTGCTGAACTCACTGTCAAGTCTGGAAGACTGTGATGTGCCAATCTGAAAGAAGAGATGCTTTCAATCATACACAAACTTAATTGGAACAATGTAGGCCTTTGACATAAAATTCAGAATGTGACAGAGAATTTAAGTTCCTGGTTATTGTTTTTGATCTGAAATGTTAATCTGTTTTTCTCTCTCCATTTTTTGTTTCATGCCATACATGCTGAATATTTTCATAATTTTCTGTTTTTAGTTCAGATTTCCAGCATATACGTGCTTTGGATTAAGGAAATATTTTTAATTTGACAGCATTGTAAGTAAATTTGAACAAAGTTTGCACCTAATTGCGAACCCATTATCACCCTTTTCAAACCTGCACATGTTATTTTTACTCCCATAACGTCTAACTGATCACATTTTATTCTGTACCAGTGGCTGCTTCTAAAACACAGATATGCATCCCACAGATGTGATGGCTTTCTGGACTAGAAATGACAACAGTCTGCCATTTCTTTGGCCATATAACACAGGAAATATAAGCTGTTAAAATAAGCATCTGCGTTTCAATCAATGCAACATCAATGCCATCCTCAATAATTTGAATGATTTATAAATTGAGGTGGGATAGAAATTAAATGTCTCTTTTACTCACAGAAGGCATAATGTATTAATACATGGACACTGAAACTCACTTCAGAAATATGGTTCCCTGGAAGTCAATGGAAATATATTTCCGAAGTGGAGTTCAATGTGCATCTGTTACTACACCGTAAACTAAGCATGCACTCCAAAAGACAAAGGTCAAACCAAAAAAAGTTACTTTTTTTAATGAAAATGTACAAATTCAGCCACACTTGAGGAATGACAATATCAGCTCATATTTATGCTGTGCTTAAAATTATATATCATTATGGGAGATGTGTTTGTATTTGGAAATAGATTGAACAATTATCTAACTGGAATATTAAAAATATAAAAATATTACAATTTTAATAATCTCAAGTCAAAACAAAGGACATCTATCTGTCTGCAGTCAAATTCTGTTTGGTTATTTTTGAAGATCATTAGCCTTTGATAAAATCCTAGACATTACATGCTTAGACAACTGAATATCTTAAAGCAACACAGGAAGCAGACAGTCAGCCTATTGGATTCATGCCAGCTCCCAGGGAAGCAATTCTATTAGTTCTATTACCTCTTTCCTTATTTCCCTGTTTTCTTGCAACACATAGTCTCTCATCCACGCTGATCAACTTCCCTTACATTCTTTTTGCCATTTAACTATACTAAGGGATAATTTATACCACTCAACTAACTTGCTGGTGTGTTTGTGGGAGCACCCAAACCCACATAGTCCACACAGACAGCATCTGAGGTCAGGATTGAACCTGGATCTGTGGAGCTGTAAAGCAGAAGTACTTACTGTAGCACCACTGCTCCACCCTGTACTGCACCAAAAGACATAATCCTATTATTGATTACTGAAATGAAATAACTGTGTTTCTCTCTTTCTCTCCCTCCCTTTTTCTGCATTGCAATTTATTTGACATAGGTTTCCACAGGTGCAAAGCTGCAATAAATTAGTTTTGGATCTAGCAAACTCCTGCAGCTTTCAGTAATGAAGAAAGTCGTGCAAGTGAGAGCTAGTTCAAATGATGGCACTCTTTAATGTCTGATCAGATGATTGCACCAAGTCTCCCTAGAAACAGGAGCACACAATTAGTTTGATGCTTGAGGCAGTGCTCTTAGGGTACTACATGAACATGGGTGTCATGTTCTGGACAAGATAAGGTCTGCCCAGGTACGGTCAAAAGATTCAAAACAATATTTGAAGAAGAGCATGATGTTCTAGCCAATGCACATCCCTTAACCAACACCACCAAAAACAGATTTCCCACACATTCATTGTATTTTTTGTTTGTGGAATTTTGCTGTGTGGAAGTTGATAGACTGCACAACTTTTTGACTGTAATTCATCGGATTCTTTATTTTCAAATCAAGAAAACTCTTGTGATTATCAGAACACGAACACTATAACCAATTAAGGCCACTGTACATAGGTGAATGAACAGACCAAGGATGCTGTGCAAGAGCCACAAAAGAAATACATAAAATGTGTAGATTACATGCAGAATAGGTGGCTTAAACAACCATTTGCTAAAATCATTCCCAAATATATGTTGTAATAGCAATTTTATTTTTGAAGATTATTACTGTGAAGATTATAAATAACAAATTCACTCAGTGCACACGTATAGATATGGAAGGTGCACACAAAGGATTAAATTGAAAAATATTGAAGATAAGGATAGAAAAAGATAATAACCATTCAAACTGCATATATTAAATTGTGGAAACAGAGGAGAAATCATTAAAGAAAGTAATTTCCATAGTGAATTATAAATATAATAACTGCAGATAAAACTTTTAAAACTTTATTTATACAGCACGGTAACAGGCCCTTTGGGCCCAACGAGTCCGCGCAGCCCATTTTAAACCCGTGTTAACCTACTGGTACATCTTTAGAATGATGTCACATCATGTATAGTGCAGTCAAAATTACTTCTAAAGTTATGACTTTTCCCAGATTGAAAACAATCTGGAACATGTTTTATTGTACCTAAGCACAGGTTTAGAAACAGACGCACAAGTTTTGATCAGAGATAAGGGAAGTGTATTTGGTTCACCTTAACAGATATTTAAATGAATAACAATTTTAATATTCAAGCAACATACAAAGGAGCTGGAGGAACTCAGCAGGTCAACCAGTATCTATGGAGGGAAATGGACAGTTGACATTTGGGTCAAGACTGTTCATCAGGACTGGTTAAGAAAAAGAGGAGATAGCGAGTATAAAAAGATAGGGGGAAGGGGTTGTAGTAAGAATCCTGAAATGTCAGCCAGAAAGCGGAAGGAACAATTGCTGGGATCAAACGTATGTGTGCGTGGGGGAAGGGTGACCTGGGTGCTAGGTAACCAAGGTATTGTCTCTGCAGACATGAGACTGGAGTGCCTGAGGCAATGGTCACATGATGGGTTGACCTGGACAAAGGATCGACGCAGGTAGGGGGGGAAAGAAGTGACCAGGGTATAGAAGAGTGAGCACACCAGTGGTGAGGTCTCTTGGATTTGGGCTCACCACAGGTTAGGTCACGAATGACGCTGTGGACTGATTGGAATGGGGCACTGAAGTTAAACGGGCTCAGGCACGCTTCTGAGGTAAGTACCACTTGTTGTAACTTAGCAATAAAATGTGTTGTGTGCAGCATTGTTTGTGCAAGGCTTATTTCTATCAGATCTGTGAACAATCCTGCTTAACTTTGACACAACAATGTAAAAAGATGTCGGGAAGGGGTGGATCAAGTGATGGCAGGTGATAGATGGATCTAGGTGAGGGGGGTGATAGGCAGGTGAGGGAGGGGGAGAGTAGGGATTATGTAAGAAGCTGGGAGGTGATAGGTGGAAGTGACAAAGGGCTGAAGAAGATGGAATCTGATAGGAGAGGATAGTGGACCATAGAATAAAGGGAAAGAGGTGAAGAGGTGAACCAGAGGGAGGAGTGTATGGGTGATGGGCAGATCGAGAGGGCAGGGGAGGGGAACGAGAAGGGGTGATGGGGCCTGTAGGATAAGGGAATAAAAAGGGAGGACAGAGGGGAGTTGTTACAGGAAATTGGAGAAATCGATGTGTATGTCGTTAGGTTGGAGACCACCGAGGTAGAATATGAGGTGCTGTTCCTCTAATCTGCATCTAACCTCAGTTTGGCAGTAGAAGAGGCTATGGACAGACATGTCAGTATGGGAATGGGAAGTGCTGCTTCCCATTCCCAATATGTAAAGAACTGCTGCTCCAGAAAGCTTTCTGCTATGTCATGATTTGAGTTGAATATATAGAAAGAAGGATAGTTCATCTTGTAGCACCAGGAAGGGGCTGAATCCCCAATCTGCAATGTTAACAAGTTTTGTCTGAAACATTAGCCTGAATAAGGAATGATGAACTTCTTTGCACTTCAGCTGAAACACTTACGGCAACACAGCATGATCAGTTGACATGAAATTCCTTTAATAAACATCTGATCCTGTCTATTCTCTCTGGTTGATGTATGATTGTAGGATTTTGCTCTGTGTAAATTGACAACTGAAAGTGTGTGTGTGCGTGTGTGTGTGTGCACACACACCACTTTATATCTCTCACTCCCTTTCCCCCTCTCTTTCCCTCTCTCTGTCTCTCTCTCTTCTGCTCCTATTATTGTTGTCTCAGTGTTCAGGTATCCATCCAACTTATCATTGAGGTAAATGAATAGTGAGATTACTGACCCTTATGAACACTAAATACCTGAGAAAATAACATACATCAAACATAATAGTGGAACAACAATTTATGTACCAGTATGAAAAGATTAAAGAAAACAATAGTGGTCACTTGATCATCACCACTCAAAGGAACCCACTCAGCAGCAGAAAGAAGATTCAGTCATCCATGGAGTTGTGCCTGAGGTACTGTGACTATAAAGAAATGTCATTCTCCTCGACCGCTTCGGTTTCTGGTTGACTTAGATGGTCAGTGTATTTTTTCATGTTCATTTAGCTTTTTTTTTGTTTTAAAGGGCAATAAAAGGTCTGATATTTGTATGAATTTTTCAATTCATTAACATGTCTTACCTGAGACCAACATTATATGAATGCAAGCCAAAAGTTAAAAGTTATATAAGTTCTGATATCAGTGTTTTGGGTTAATCTATTTTGATTTAAATTGATATGATTGTATTTCACTCAGTACCCCTTGTTACAGACCATTAATTATTGGTAAGTTGTTTTTGGCTGTCAGGAATAGCTGAAATTATTTGCAGTTACCTGTTTTATTCTTAGCAAATAACCTATTTGTTTTTATCCCAACTGCTTTCTTTCTCCTGTTATAGCATTGAACAGGAAACATTGTCTCAAAACCTATTTGATATCCATTCAGTGAACTCTATTTCTTGTAGGAGGTGAAGGAATATATTTTGTGCCTTGAGAATAATTATTGACATGTCAAAAATCATTGGCTCCTTATGACTGAAAGTGACTGGATGGTCATTTTTCTGGGACACTTGAATGCCATTTTGGAGTGTGAGCCACAAAACAAGAGGAAATCTTGGTCCCATGGATGTGACAAGAAACAATTTTCAAATAACTGAACTCACAGGAAACAGAAAATTCAAAATAAAAAATGAATTTTGACTTTTGAATAACAGTGTATTGAATCAACTAATTTATTTCAAAGGTTATATTACTGTACTGAATACATTGCATAGTCGAAAGGAAAATTTACAGGATAATTAAGAGCTCAGGTACAGTTTTGTTATGGATCTCCAACCTGCAGAAATTGTATTATGAAACCTGAAAATGATTTATACTATTGACCGTTTCAATTAAAATAGGCATCTATTGCAGTAAATGTGTAAAGAGAAACATGAAGCATCTGTTAGATCTAAAATCTATCAACAGACCTTCTTAGTCTGTCTATTCCAACTCTGTGAGCTCAGAGGCAAGTTATGAGGTCGATGTACTGTTTTGGAGAATAACAAGGTTTAGGCTGGAAATTAAGATTCTGAATTTGGTTGGGGGGGGGGGTGTGGAGTAGGAGAGTTGATTTCAATATAAGATAAGACCTGGTAAAAATAGAGTGGGAGCAGCTATTTGCAGGTAACTCAGACCAGTGAGAGATATTCAAAAATAAGTTAGCGAGAGTTCAGGATCAACATGTTCCTGTTATGGTGAAACCTAAGGTCAACAAGTGCATGAACCATGATGTCAAGGGCTATTGAGGATTAGATCAAGAAAAAAAGAATAATTTATGGCAGGTTTAGAGAACTGAAAATAGGAGACACCCTGCAGGAATATTGAGAAGGTGGAGGGTACTTAAGAATAATTAAGAGAGCAAAGAGAAGCATTTTATAAACTATAATAAAGCACTAGAGTATAAACAGAGAAAGAGTAAGCCCACTAGGGGACCAAGTGGCAAATCTGTGCAAAGCCAGAAGGTGTAGGTAAGGTCTTAAATAAATATTTTCCCATTTGTATTCGCACTGTAAAGGACATTGTAGTTGGAGGATTCAGGGAGGGGAATGATGGAATTCTTGAATAAATTATCATCAAGAAGGATGATATATTAGATATCATAATTGGCTTAAAGGTTGACAAATCCCTAAGGTCTGATGAGGTTTATTCCAGATGACTATGGGATGCAAGGGGGGGAATGGCTAGGGCTCTGAAAGAAATATTCAGATCTTCTCTGGCCCACAGAAGAGGTGCCAGATGACTAGAGAACAACAAATGTGGTACATTTATTTAAGAAGGGCAACAGGGATAAGCCAGGAAATAGCAGGTTATTGAGCCTATCATTGTTGGGTAAATTATTGGAAAAATACTCTTGAGGGACAGGATTAACCTGCAGATGGTCAGGCAAGGATTAATCAACAGTAGTCAGCATGCCTTTGTTAAAGGGAGTTCCCGTTTTACTAATTTGATTACATTTTTCAGAGGTTACTAAGTTTATCAAGGAGGTCATTGTAGCTGATGTGGTCTTTAATAAGGTCCCACTTGGGAGATGGGTCCAAAAGATAAGGGCCTATGGGATCCAGGGCTACTTGGCAAACTGGATCCAAAATTAGCTTGATGACAGGAGGACAGAAGATTGATTTTGAAATTGGAAGCCTGTGACCAGTGGTAGGCTGCAGTGATCAAGCTTGGATGCTGTTGTTATATAAATTTATGATCTGAATGTAAATGTAAGAGACATGACTAATAAATTTGTAGATGGCATGAAATTGGTGGTGATATTGATAATGGGGAGGGTAGTCTTCAGCTACGGGGTGATGCTGATAAGTTGGTAAGAAAGGCTGGTGGAATTTAATCCTGAAGAATGTGAGGTGATGTTTGTTGAGAAAATAAATAAGGCTAGGAAATAAGCAAAACTTTCAGTCGTGCTGAGGAACAGAGGGACCTTGGTGTACATGTCCCAGGATTCCTGAAGGTAATGCACGGATAGATAAGGTCATTAAGAAGCCATGTAGAATATTGTTTTTATTTGCTGTGGCCTGGATTTTAAGAGTAAAGAGGTTATTGTACAACTATATAAAATATTAGTTCAGTCACAGCTGGAATACTGTATGTAGTTCTGGTCACCACACCAAAAGGAGGACATGATTGTACTGAATAGGATGCAGAGGAGATTCACTGGGATATTGGATTGGATAGTCTGGGTTTGTTTTCTTGGAGGGTGGGGAAGGCTGAGGGGACCGATTAATGTACACAAAATTATGAGGAGCACAGAAAGAGAAGATAGTGAGAAACTTTGCCCTTTAGCATGGGTCTCTTAAACTAGAGGGTATAGCTTTAAGATAAGGGGTAAGAGGTTTAGAGGGAATCTGAGGAAGAATTCTTTCATTGACAAGATGGTTGAAATGGGGAATATGCCGCCTGAGGAGATGGTGGAGACAGATACTCTCACAAAATTTAAGAAATAGTTTGGTGATCACTTGAAATACCATGGCATAGAAGGCGACACGGTGAGTGCTGGGAAAGAGGATTAGTATGGATAGGTACTTGATAGCCAGCACAGACACTCTGGGTCAAAGGGTCTGTTTCCATGCTGTTTGATGTATGATTCATAGAGTCATACAGCTTAGAAATAGGCCCTTTGGCCTAACTCATCCATGACCAAGGTGCTCGTCTAAGCTAATCTCATTTGCCTGCGTTTGATGTATATCCCTCTAAACCTTTCCTATCCATGTACCTGTCCCAATGTAACTCTGTGACTCTAAATCACTGTTTTCTATCCCTTATCCAAATTGGTGTTTTAGTTTCTACTTCCTCTCTATCCAATAAGTGTCAATTTTGTAATCAAACATAATGTGAGACATTTCAGAATCAGAATAAGCTTTATTATCACTGATTTAGGTGACATGAAATTTGTTGTTTTGCAGCAACAGTACAGTGCAGAGACATAAAATTACTATAAAGCATGGTAGTGTAGTGGTTACAGCACCAGCAACCCAGGTTCAATTCCGGTCACTGTCTGTAAGGAGTCTGTATGTTCTCCCCATATCTGCATGGGTTTCCTCTGGGTGCTCCAGTTTCCTCCCACATTCCAAAGACGTACAGGTTAGGAAGTTGTGAGCATGTTATGTTGGTGTCGGAAGTGTGGTGACACTTGCAGGCTACCCCCCAGAACACTCTACGCAAAGATGCACTTCACTGTGTGGTTTCGATGTAAATGTAACTAATAAAGATATCTTATCTAATAAGTAAATAGTGCAAATAAAAGGAATAATGAGGTAGTGTTCATGGGTTTATGGACTGTTCAAAAATCTGATGGCAGAGGGGAAGAAGCAGTTTCTGAATCATTGAGTGTGGGTCTTCAGGCTCCTGTACCTCCTCCCCGATGGTAGTAATGAGAAGAGGCATCAAATGCCTTCAGAAGGACATATGCATAAAGACTGCACTGCCTTCATCCATCCTCTCTGCTAACCCATTACACAACATGACTAAGGTAGCTAAACGTGGTTCATTCTTAACAAATCCTTGCTGGGTCTCCATTAATTGTACGCCTTGGCCAAATGGCTGTTAATATTCTCCCGGAGTATTGTTTCTAAAGGCATCCTCGTTACTGATTTAAGCTGACTGGCTTGAATTTTGGCTGTATTTTCTTCTTTGTTTTCTTTTTGATCAAATTGTAGAATTTGTAACCCCCAGCCTCTGCTGCTGACACAGCACCCAGAGGATTGGAACTTTGAGGCCAGCAGCTCCTACAAATTCACCCCTTATTTCCCACAGCAACCTGGATGAATTCCATCCATGCTGGGTGTCTAACATACTTTAGTTGTGTGACTCAAATATAGTGATAGAAATGAACAGTTCCTGGATACTATATATTTGATTTTCCAGTCAGATATTGGATTGCTCCTTGTATAGTCTAAATAATTGTACATAGCTAAACCGCTTATTTTTATGGTATGCTATTATTTCAAAGGTAGCTGTCAAATGACAATGTAGCTGAAATGGTTAAATTTCGAGCACACTTAAGCGCTGATCAAATTGAGATATTTAAAGTAGTAGATGGGACAACTGGAAAGGAAGAACTTCCTCTGTTGGAGGAATCCAGAACAAGGATAGACTTAATGTCAGAGCTAGAATGTTGGAGAAAGGGTAAGGGAAGCCAGGAGGTGTTCCTTCAAACAAGGTCTGGGAAGTCTGAAGCTCTTTCTTGAAAGTAACTTCTGATTTTATTTCAAGAAAGGGTATAAGGAGATATCTAGGTATGGAAAAGGGTATATAAGAATTCTGACAGAAATTAGCCATGACCTAAATGAATCATTGAACAGGCTTTTGAGGAGGAAGCTAACTGACCCATTCCTATTCACATGAATCTAAGTCAAACCTCAAACAAGTCTGAAGTGAAAGTGTAAGTGATAGTGCTTGTATGTGTTCAGATGTCTCATGTAAGAATTCACTACAGGTTCCACCACAATAGAGGAACACATTGTGAAATAAAAATGTTTGCTCTTTATCTTTGTTTTTAGTTCATTTTTTTCTCCTTTTAGTTTAGGGCTGTAACAGATTCAGATTAGCATTTAATAGATTCTAGTTTGCTTGAATATTTGGTTAGATAAATGTTAATTTCTATCAGATCACTGATCACTGATCATTGAGAATGTGCAATAGCATTCATCCACATTTTTTCTTTGAAAGAGATGATGGATTAGATGCTGGCTCGATCATGTTTCTGGATACCTTCCCTGCTTGAGGAGCTGTGGTTTGCTATGGAACCCTTGTGATTTTGTAAACTCACATTGCAGCCCTATTTTTGAATATTTAGTACTTTTATTCCTTTCAGAGTTGCATTGACTTCAACATTGTTCAAGGTCCACTTGTTTTCTCCTTCTAGAACTTTTCTGACTGTATAACTTACTTATATACACAACAATAAGGGTCCACAAATCAGTTTTGAATTACAGTTACCATACATAAGGAGCCCAAACACCTGTCTCAGGTGGAAATGTGGGACAATAAATGTTACAAACTGATATAAAAAATTAAATATCAAACATCAGTTATGGATGATAAACATCCATAAATAGGTCTTTTATGGAAAATTAGTAGGATAATCAGACAGAAAAGATGCTAAGAAGATTGACAATGCTCAAAAGTAGAAACGGCATCCAGTTGAGATTGGATGCACCCAAGATTCTTGAGGGAAGTAAATTAAGGAGATCTTGGCCATGATCTTCAAATCAATCTTTGATATTGGAACGGAAACCACAGACCAGATGACTGCTAAATGGTACATGCATATTTTTTAACGTTGGATGAGAAATAAACTCGGCAATGAGATCAGTCACCTAATGTTGATAACGGAATCCTTTCAGATATAATCACATTAAGGGAAAAAAATGTCACCTGGATAAACATCGGTCAAATGATGATATCTAGTCCAGATTTATTAAAGACAAGTCATGATTGACTAGCTCCAGTCCTTTGAAATAATGAAGAGAGTTGATAGGTTGGTTGATGTTGTGAATCTGCACTTCTTAAAGCTGACTGAAAATTTACCATATTTTAGTAGTAATGAAGTCTGATGTTAAAAGGACAATGACAAAGTCCAGGAGACGCAGGAGACTGCTGATGCTAGAATATGGAGCAAAAAACAAACTGCTGGAAGAACTCAAAATAAACTGCTGGAAGGTCAAGCAGTACCTGTGAAGGCAAAAGGGATGTGTCAGCATTTCAGGCTGAGACTCTAAACATCCCTTTTGCCTCCACAGATGCTGTGTGATCCACTGAGTTCTTCCAGCAATTTAATTTTTTTGCTCCAGTGACAATGTTCAATTGATTAAGGGACATAAGATCGGAAAAAGAACTGAACAACTGTTTGTCAAACTGGAGCAAGACATGAGAACCATAAATGTTGGCTGTGCACCTTCTCTATATCCAATAATAAATTAGACAAAGATCATCTTTTACTTCAATTCCACTTAATCTAAAAAAATCTCCTAACTTCATTGTATTCAAAAATCCAGCAATCTCAAACCCAGCGCCTCTACTTCCTCAGGAGGCTAAAGAAATTTGGTTTGTCCCCCTTGACTCTCACCAACTTTTTTCGATGCACCATAGAAAGCATCCTATCTGGATGCATCATGGCTTGGTATGGCAACTGTTCTGCCCAGGACCGCAAGAAACTTCAGAGAGTTGTGGACACAGCCCAGCACACCATGGACACCAGCCTCCCCTCCTTGGACTCTGTCTTTACCTCTCACTGTCTTGGTGAAGCAGCCAGCATAATCAAAGACCCCACCCACCCTGGCCATTCTCTCTTCTCTCCTCTTCCATCAGATGGAAGATCCAGGAGCCTGAGGGCACGTACCACCAGGCTCAAGGACAGCTTCTACCCCACTGTGATAAGATTATTGAACGGTTCCCTTCTGGGATGAGATGGGACTATGACCTCACGATCTACCTTGTTGTGACCTAGGTGCACCTTATTGCACTGCACTTTCTCTGTAGCTGTGACACTTTACTCTGTACTGTTATTGTTACCAGTACTACATCAATGCACTCTGTACTAACCAAATGTAACTGCACTGTGTAATGAATTGACCTGTACGATCGGTATGTAAGACAAGTGTTTCACTGTACCTTGGTACAAGTGACAATAATAAACCAATACCAATACCAATACTTGAATATACACTTTGAACATTCATCACCTTTTGAAGTTGAGAATTCCAAAGATTCACAGCCCTCTGAGTGCAGAAAATTCTTCCCATCCCAGTCTTAAATGGCTAACCTCTTATCCAGAGACCATGACCCATGGTTCAAACCTTTGTCAGGCAATCTTTCAGCATTCATTCAGTCAAAGTCATCCAGAAATTTTACAGACATGATCTTGTTAATCTTTCCTCATTTGGCAATCATTTCACTCCAGGAATCTATCTGCTGAATTTTTGTTGAACCTTATCTAAGGCAGGTATATAATGCTTTAGATAGGGAGACCAAAATTGTGTGCAGTATGATACAGTTGGCATTTGAAACTCTGTAAAATGCCAAAAGTACTCTTGTATTTTCTACCCATGATGTGGAATGATGTATTTCTACAATATTGCAAGGTCTAAGAAATGCTAGCCATTATGAACTGCAGAAGTATTTCCCAAAGTGATAATTTAGACGTAAAATCATAAGGCTTGTTAAATAAATAAGATGTCCTTTTCCTGCTGACTTGAGAAAAAGCAGCCTCCTGATATTATTATCCCCATGGGTAAACCTGCTTCTACAAGTATGAAGCTATGATTTGTCATTTGCATCTGAAAAATGCAACATTCAGGGAATGATGATTTTTTTTCACATTTAACCAAAAATTGTCGAAGGATCTACTAACATAAAACTAGTTGCTGCTAAATTAAGTGCAAAAGTTCTGAACCTAAACTTTGTGACTATTTGCAGACAACAGGTCTAATGTATCTCTTTTTGGTAAATGTAAATTTTGTTATTTAATTTTAAAGAGAAACAATTCTGCAGAGGTAATGCAGAGCCAGCTTTTAAAAACTTCCTGGAACACATACTGTAACTATGTGAACATTTATCATCTTGTCAAATGTCAAGACCACATAACCTCATACAATATTGTAGTAGGGCACCAAATAATAGTGCAATTAAAGTGGATGTGTCTTATAATAAAACCTTAGCAGCACCAGCATCAGGTTTTTTTCTCTTTCTACAATCCCCAAGTCAACAAACTGTTCAATATAGAAACCCAAATGATTGAGATTGTCTCGCATTATTGCAGGACTGGACATTCTAGGATACCATTCTGTGCTGCCTTGCACTGAATTCATGCAGTTGGATAAAGGTAAAGCTAATGTATTAAGGCTACACTAATCATCTAAACTTGCCCAGGAACTCAGAAACAATATTAAAATAAAGGCAATTGTGTATTAGTACAAACCTTTAGAAATCTTAATGTGATTCCTGGAGTAGTTAAATGGAAATTGGCATAATCAAGTATATCTCAGAAACTGGGATTACTTCTTTACTACCACTGAGGTTACAGTAATTATTGGCAGTGTGTGAATGTCAGCATATAAATTCTGAGCAGTTCTATAATTGCCTGTGATAATGGAAGCTTCATAAATGAAATGAGTGAACACCTAATTTGTTCAGATCTAGATCCAGATTTTTGGATAACAATGAATACAAAATATGGAATATTTTTTCAAGAAATTGCCTTAGTAATAGTCTTTAAAACAGATATTTTGCTAAAGGGCACTGACCACATAAGAGAAAATTTCATCTAACCTATGTTCCATGTGAAGCACTTAGTGTACAAACAAGTGTTTTCAAATTTGGAGGTCAGTCTTGATTATTTTGTCAAGTGCATGAATCAACAGCTCAAGTTTAAGCTACAATAAAGTTGAGATGGTCAAATGCAAAAGACCTTCAGTACACATTTACAGAGTATTATTTAGGTTTATCAACAAGGACAAAGAACTGTCATTGAAGCTTATGAAAGAGTAGGTGGGTACATTTTTTTGTAAGATTGCTCCAATATCTGTGTTAATCATGACATGGCAATACTAAATCCCACTGTTTTACAAATTTCCATTCACCAGTGGTCTTTTGCAAGGAGCAGCACCTTACTCAAATTTATGAAAAATTTGCACCATCTTGTTTCAATTGCACTTTAGTATTTGGAACATCACACTGTTGGAACAAACCTTGCAAGCTAGTTGTTATTAAAAAGAAGTATATATAAGGCAACTTTCATGTTATCCCTTTTACAAGATATGAAGTTCCATTTGCAGTCAATGTTGTCACATAGCAAATGTGGCAAAAAATTTGCACACATGAAGCTCCCATAAACAGCAATGTGCTAATGACCAGATTAATGAGATAGAGTCATGCTGTCTATTGCACGTAACATGAGATTATAACAAATATGCATCAAACTTTGCTGCTGAAATTTAGTTCCAAACACATTTTTGCAAAGAAATTCAATGCACGGATGTTATATTACCTATTTAGCTCATACGATTTTTTGCAATATTGAATTAAAGAAAAGCCATAGGCTTTTAAATTACGTTCAATTAAAGAAAAAGCAATAGGGGAGCAATAACTCTCTTGCTCGTCAAAATAGTGTGATATAATACTTTATGTCCACCTAACAGAAGGCAAGGTTTTTACACTATAACACATTGTCATTGCTGAATTGGAATGTTGATTGAGACTTTTGTACTCGGTTCTCTAGTGATGATTAAGCTCTGATGCAGAGGTTAGAGTGGAATTGACTAAACTACAAATAATAGGGTTTTCATAAAACTTTTTGAGTAATAATTTAAACAAATCTGTCAGATGCCTCCACGTTCACTATTTTTACAGATAGTAAGCCATTTATTTCAAATGATTTACTTTGCAGAGACAAACAGAATATTTTTTGCAAAATCCCATTCTCCTTGGATTTATAAATCTAAATTATAAGAACTTGTCAGCAAAAGCATTCTCAATATTTTGCATCTGAATTTGAGCCTACTGGAAAGCTCTAAGCACATTTCAGGACTTTAATTAAAAAGTCTAAAGAATTTTAATTAAACATAATATGAAAATATAGAATCAGATTAAAAGGAAAGAGACAAGTGTGATGAGGGGGAGTCTTACGCGCTAAGAGAATGACTGCCAGTTTAATTGCAGTCTGATCTTATAACTAAATATGTGGAACCACAGCTGTTGAGGAATGAGGCCCTCAAAGTTTTTATTCAGTGAATTTTTAATTGGAAGAGTACACCAGAGTTTAATTTGGTTGTAAATTACTTTTAATATTGAGTTTCCATATTAAAAAAACACAGTTAAAGTGTATAAATATAGCAGTAAAATATTTGAATAATTATATTGGGGTGAAACATGAAAAGCAAAAAAGCTTTTGTACACTGGTGATTTTTATTCAAAATGTAAATGAATTCTCCAAATTAAACAGTGTACTTTCTCCATGCTTTAACTGATTTTGTTAGATGGTCTACTATATTTGTCCTTTTTGCAAGTATTTCACCTACTAGTTACCCCTCACATTAGGAGAATAACTTTCCATTGCAAAACTTGAAATGATTCTTAGTCTGTGTTGCTATTGCATGGGACTGTGTGCCAGAGATACTTTTAGCAAGGTAAATGGAGCTGGAAATGGCAACGAGACACATTATGTGTGGGAATATTGCATGATTTAATTCAAATATTCCACAAGAGAAAACTACTTGACTCATTTTCGCTTAAGTTTGATGCTTGATCACATTAAATGTGACCAAGGAAAACAGTAGAATGGCTGTAGTTTGCATTATGTCTGCCTATTGACACTGAAAAACTCATTTTAAAATTCATTGTGATGAGAGTTTCAAAGAGATGTAAGCATTGGTAGGCATCGTTAATGGGATAAAATGAAATGTGAGGAGGAACAATTGGGCTTGGCGATTTCTGCAGAGAATATTAAGATTTTGAATGAATTGTCAGAGTAGATTGGCATCATGTCAGTAAACAGTAATATTTATCACCCAATTATTATACAGTAATCCAATCATGCAATGATATGACACAGCAATTAGTTAAGGCATATCTTTACCTTTAGCACTGAACAATGTTTTTCACAACAAAAAAAAGAATGCTTCTATTTAATTAGTTTCCTATTTACCATGGACTCTGATGCACTTTGGCCTCCATTGGAATCATTTGTTACAAGAAGTGGTACTTTGGTGAATTTTAAGGCTGCTGAAGCACTCATCTTCACATTATAATGTGAATAATAGTTATCTGTGCTGTGTCATTGTAATCAATTTCCCCGTGCATTCATCTTAAGTACTTAACTCTCTGAAATTGACTTTTAACCATACTCTGTGATGTTTTTCCGTCATATATTTCATAATTGCAAATGGTTATGAATTGGTCTCTTAAACACCATTGAAGAACCAATCCAAACTACACTTAAAATTCAAGCTATACTTAATTCATGTGCCACACTGAGTCATGGATTCATCCAGCACAGAGTCAGGCCCTTCGGCCCACCAAGTCCATGTTGATCGTTAAGCTCCCACATCCATACATCCTGTTTTGTTCTTCTCACATTCATTCAACTCCCCCAGAGTCAACCATTCACCTACACTAGGAATAACTTACAGTGGGCTGATTGACCCACCAACCTGTATGCCTTTGGGATGTGGAAGGAAACTGGATCACCCAACAGAAATATATGTAGGCTACTGGGAGAACATGCAAATTCCACTCAGGACGGCTCTGGAGGTCAGGAATGAACCTGAGTTGCTGGAGCTGTGAGGTAGCAGTTCCACTGACTGCACTGCTGTGCCACCATCAAAGGGGGACTCTTGCCTGAGTCAAAACTGTTTCAAGTCCCTCTCCAGAGTCCCTTGAACCAATGTTCACAGCTGCAAGTAGAGCCTTGCTCCATTCTCTTCATTCTCACATCAAAGACTTGCCAAAACAATGGAAGTTGGGTCTGTTTATTCATGTAATTAAATGCTGTTATTTGAAATCTTTAGAGAATTTATTAACATTTGTAGTATCATCTTAAAACCTTTAGCTCAGATGTTGCTGAGAGCACTGGAATCCATGATAAGTAGGAAAACTAATTAAGTACAAACATTTTTCTTGTATTTTGCTATTAAAAACATTTGTTTCAATGCGAAAGGCAAAGAAACATCCTACCAATTGTGGTTAGCAGTGAAGTGGTGCATCTAATATAGCTAGTGCCTCACACAGAGCTCCAGCGACTTGGGTCTAATCCTGACCTCCGATGCTGTCCTGCATGGAGTTTCCCACGTTCACCTGTGACTGTGTGGATTTCCCTGACTACTCCGGTTTTCTCCCACATCCCAAAGGACGGGCTGGTTGATAGGTTAATTGGCCACTATAAATTTTCCTCAGTGTGTGGGAGAGAAGTAGAATCTGGGAGTAGTTGATGGGAATGTGGGAAAATGAAATGGTTTAGAGCAGGATTAGTGCGAACGGATGCTTGATGATCAGTGCAGACTCAGTTGCCTGAAGGGCTTTCTCTGTGCTGTATCTCTCCCCATGACTTATCAATAACCTTGAAAAAATCTGCCCACAAAGATCTAGCACTCTCAGTGCTGTGAATTTCCCCTTCTCCCCCCTTCACCAGGGATCAGTTCAAAAGATTCCTTGGCAACAGTAACCTCATCAGGAGCAAACACACAAAAATGCTGGAGGAACTCAGCAAGTCAAGCAGCATCTATGGAGGGAAATAAATAGTCAACATTTTGGGTGGAGACCCTTCATCTTGATGTGCGTGTTGCTCCAGATTCCAGCATCTGCAGAATCTCTTATGTCTCAGTAATCTCATCAGGCTGTATGCAATCTCACTGAGGTTTTTCTCACAAACCACAAGCAGGAAGTAAAGAGCATAACTTTTCTTCTAACATTTTAAACATTTTATAGAGAGTAAAATGAAGATTGGAGCCTATACACAAGATTAAGTAAAAGCTAAGATACCATAAACTTCATGTAAGAGAATGTTATTTAAAAGAAATATATTTATATGCATGGATTATAATTCCCTTGGATAAAATTATCTCCTTAAGGGAGGATAATTTGGAGAAATCACTAAACAGTAGTATCAGCTTAGTATGCCATTAAAAAAGCATATTCAATACAAAAACTAACATTTTGAAGACATGTTACAGTGACAATCATCCATAACTAGCCACAATGCCAATCAAACCACTGATTTCTGCAGATTACTCTGCAGAAGGATGTGAAACAGATTCTGCCAATGAAAGTCAATTTGCAGGTACAGCAGGCAAGTTAGAAGGCAAATGATACTTTGGCCTATATTGCAATAAGATTTGAGTATAATAGCAGGAGTGTCTCACTGTAATTATGTAGACATTGGTCAAACCATACCTGGAGTATTGTGTACAATTTTGTTCTCCTTACCTAAAGATAAATGCATTTTCTATAAAGGGAATGCAGAAAAGCTTCACCAGACAGGTTCCTGGGCAGCCAGGTCTGTCATATGAGGTTTGGTACATCCTTTGTCCTCCAGAGTTTAAAGGAAAAAAGGTGATCTGCTTGAGACCCGCAAAATACATCAGGGGCTCATCAGAACGGATGTGGGAAAAATGCTTTCCTTGACTAGCAATCACAGTCCCAAAATAAGGAGAACTTTCTTCATGCAAAGGGTGGATTGATCACATTCAAATTAGACTAGTAGATCTCTAGATATTAGAAGAATAGAGAGATATGGGGATGGGACAAGAAACTGGTGCTTGAGGTGAAAGATCAGCAATGTTCTTGTTGAACGGTGTAGCAGGCCTGAGGGGCTGAATGGTCTACTCCTTTTTTTCTCATTTGTTAACTAGAGGAGCTAAGAAACCACATAGAGTAACTTCCTGCATTTCTAGATTAACTGTGTTGTTGCATATTATGGTAGTTGCTGTTTCATAGTATAACAAATGAGCATTTTGCTGCAATTTATGCTGCAAAATCTGAGAAATTATGTTCTGAAACATTAGGGGAATACACTTTTGCTCATAGTTTCCAATGGAAAAATAGCCAAAATGCTATCCAACATTATTTATTTTCTCCATCTCTTCTCTCATTACTCCAACCTCTTCCCATGGATCGTTCCCTCATTCACTCTCCTTTTACCATATACATATCTCTCTCAATATTTCTTAATTGCTCCTTTATTTCCCCTCGGTCATACTCCAATGATGCTGGCAATGTCAGAGAATCATAGAATTTTACAGTAGTGAAGAAGGCCATTTAGTCCATCATGTCTATTGCGGCCAAATAAAGGCAAAATAAACCTTGTAATGTAAGTACATAAGAAATAGAAACAGGAGTCAACCATTCTTGTCCTCATATCTGTTCCATTATTCAGTAAGATCATGGCTGTTTTTTTTTACTTCAGTCACAGTTTTCTGAAGCAGCCCCACCTTTCTTGATTCCCATAATATCTAAAAATCTATCTATTCCTGTCTTGGATGTACTCAGCGATCAGTTCTCCGCAGCCCTTTAGGTGAGAGAATTCCAATGATTCATTACCCTGTAGAAGAATAAATTTCTTCTCATCTCTATGCTGAATGGTCAGCCCTTATTTTTAGACTATGACCCAAAGCTCCAGAAACCCCAGCTAGGAATAACATCAATTCCGTACCTACACTATTAAATTCCTTCAGAATTTTGTACATTCCATAGAGTCATAAATTTTCACTTCTCATTCTTCTAAATTCAATAATTGGCATAGTCTGCTTAATATTTTCTCATCTGACGAGCCCATATTTCCAAGAATCAATCTGATGAACTTACAGTACACCCCCTCAATCACTAGATTTGCCTTCCTTAAGTAAGGAGACTAGACCTGTATGCAATATTTCAGATGCAATCTCACCAGGACTCAATATTAATTGGAGCAACAAGCAATCTGCTGGAGGAACTCAGCAGATCAAGCTGCATCTATGGGGGAAAGGAATAATTGATGTTTCAGGTCAAAACCCTGCATCAGGAGCAGGGTTTTGACCTGAAACATCGATAATTCCTTTCCCCCCACAGATGCTGCTCAACCCACTGAGTTCCTCCAGCAGATTGTTTGTTGCTCCAGATTCCAGCTTCTGCAGTCTCTTGTGTCTCAATAGAATTGGAGAAAGGTGTCTCTCCATAAATCCTTTCACCAATATATCATTTTCCCTCCCAATTGCTTCCCATTTTCTAGTTCTCCATTTGTATCTCTGTTGGCTACAGTACATTAAGTTTTCATCCAAGTACTTTTGAATGTGAAGGGGCTTTCTTCCAGTTTTCAGCCAGAAAATTCTACCCCCACCCACCCTGTCAGTCTTCCCTTAAGAAAGACATTTCCTCATTCTCTCTAATCCTCACATCATTTTACCTTAAATCTAAGCCCTTTAGTTCTAACTCTATTTATACTGAAAATTGAATTTAGTTGTCACTCCTCATATGTGGCAATATAAGAAATCAACAAGCGAATATATTAAATCAAAGTAGTAGGTTAAAGAAAAACAAGGACAGAATATATGTTTTTAAATTGGGGTTGATTTACTCCTGCACTTTGCTGGTTTATTTATCCCTCCCCTTAATCTTACTTCGCTGAAGGACAATATTTTGCCTTGACTCAGATACACAACACAACTGCAGGTGTGCAAATATATATTGTTATTTTGATGAGATGACCTGCACTGTCTTTTTGTGTAAGTAATGAATCAATTACTCTTTGTTGTTTGAATCAGTTTGAAGGAAACTTTCCCAACACGGTTTAAAAAGGAACAAAATTCAGACAGGCAGAATATAGGGTAAAGTGCAATTATTGTTCTTAGATGATGACTGTAAATGTTAACTCAGTAGGGAGAGCATGAGAGGGAATTAAAACATTATTATTTGATTCCTGTCCTCTTCTCATTCTCTTAAGAATCAGCTCAGGTTGGTATTCACTTTATGGGAAATTGAACACTAGGCTTAATGCCACAGGGTGATAAGATCTTAAGTCTTGGATAATGATCAGGATATATTGATGGAAACCTTCCACCTCACTGCTTCTCATATTTAATTGATCTGGGTAGACGAGACAGAAATCACGAAGATGTGCACTATCTGCTATTTTACAGGTAGATACAATGGGAAATTATCATTCTAACATTGGCTATCATATGTTAATGTTTGAAAGATAAGAAAACATTGCAGTGCCTGCATTGGCTCAATTTGTGCACATGATGCAGTTAGGCTCCCATTTCTAGTGACATGGAGGGAGAGAGATGGACCGTGGTATCATGAAGGAACTGGGCCAAGCGCTACTGTTGGCTCTGGACAATGTCAATATCCACATTTAAAGATTTTTAGGACAAAAACTGTATGTTTCATGCAGCTAAGTGTCTTTTTATTTCTTATTGTTCTAAAGACCTCTAATGCCCACCCAACATGCCATTGACTTCCATCCTGACACCACTCATAATAATAAAGGGAATTAACACCCACTCAATACCCAGTTGATAAGCAGTATTCATAGCATTCTCCAAAGAACACTAGAACCAGAACATCTATCTCATTCAGAAAAACAATACAATGGTTTTCATAATTATTCAGCTGACTGCATTATTCTGACGAAATGTTCTGAACAATTTCTCTTTTTTTTGAATTCATAACCTCTCAATGAAAGTTATCAGCAAGTACCTATACATAATGTTTCTTTAAGAATGGACCTCTGTTCTCTGTGTGGGTGTTTGTAGTGGATAGTAAAGTTACGTAGTATGTCAGCTCCTCAACAATGTAATATTGTCATAGACAGTTTCATAGATATTTATAGTCTCAACATGTAAACAGTATTAAGTGTGCTGCTGTGAAAATATACATTGCCAAAGAGCTCATGTTTATGCTGTGTCTTAATGGATTCTGGAAGACATTACAATATGGTTTTTACTTTAGTGGTAACCAGAACAGAGAGAATCGAGAATCACAAGCTGGCATCCTTAGTTAATAAATTAACTACCTGAAAAAAAGAACTGAGTTTAAGTTTAACTGCCTAATTTCCTTTTTCACAACAGTCTTGGAGGCTAAACCACCATTTCTATTACATAAATAAAATGGTTTTGACTGTTAAGGGGATAGAAATCATTTAACTTGTCTTCTGGTATAAGTACTAGAGTATGCCCATAGGACACATGTAAAAGTAAACCTAATTACTAATCACCAGGTCAGTCATTGTCATTAATATATAGAGCACAGGAGCCATTTCATGATTTAAGCATGATGATATCAATGTATAATCAGAAAAGCTTCTCAAAGGAGAGCAAGGAAAGTTAACATACGTGCAGGATAATAGTAACAAGATGAATTTATTGTTGACTGTGTGCTTACTCCAATGAACCTCCGACCTCCATTCTGACATCAAACACAGCAAAGACTGATGTTAACACCTTGATAGGTCAGTGGAGGAACCTCCAAAGACTGGAACAAGAATGTCCATTTCATTCAGAAAAATACAATAGTTTTCAAAGTTATTCACTCGTAAACCATTGCAATCATCTCTCTCACTTCCATCACAGTGAACACCCCAATCCCCTATTACAATCACTCCTCCACTTCTTTGTCACAGTGAACTCCCCCATCATAGTATTTATATATTAAAATTACCATCCTTATGAACATTTCCATTTATGTATTGATTTTGAAAAGTTAGATTTAAACAGCAGGAGCTATTGTAAATAGAAAATCTTATCAGTGGCATTGTGAGTTGTGAGGAGACTGCAAAGATGCTTCAGGAGCATGCAAACAGCCCAAGTGAAAGGATGAGGACATGCAAATTGGAATATAATGGGGAAAAATGTGAGATCATCCATTCTGGTAGAGAAAGCAAAAAAGCAGAGATTCTTTAAAATATTGAAAAGTACTGGTGTTAAAGGGACCTGGATGCAAATACACACAGATCACTGGAAGCTGATGTGCAGATACAGCTGGCAATTTTTGAAATTCTCCACCTGCAAAGGCAGTGGATGATCAGTTGCTGATTATATTCGAGACTGAGAATGATAGATATCTGGATGTTAAGACAATCCAGGAATATGGTGACAAAAGAGATAGCAGATGCTGGAATCTGGAGCAAAAAACAAACTGTTAGAGGAACTCAGCAGATCAGACAGCATCTGTGGAGGGAAATGCACAGGACTGGGAATGATGTATTAAAGGTAAATAATCCAATATATGGAAAAGAAATTCATCCTTATTTGTTTGTGATAAACATAATATAATACGTGTTGACATTCACTATGAGATTTGGTTCCAGAATCAAATTTCAGAAGTGGTGATGAATATTTGTGCATTGAAATTTAAAATGCGTGGTGGATAAAGCAGAGAATGAATGCTTATCCCCAGCTGTTCTACAATATCTGATAAAGTTAAGATAACCCCAGACATGCAGTAGGCTACCAATGGAAACACAACAACACTCACACAGGTGGACTTCAATGTGTTTTAAAACATTGCAACAGCAATTATTACCTTTTAGGACCCTCTAAGAAGCAAAAAAGCTGCTATGGGAGATTATATGGAAGAATAGGATAGTAAAAGTGACAAAGGTGCAAAACTTAACCGTCAAAATGGCAAACATTCGCAAATCCCTTCTAATCTGAAATGGTGCTGAATAGGGTGGAAAGGACAAGTACTGGAGGGCAGAGGCTTAAAGTGAGAGAGGGGAAGTTTAAAAGAGATTTACAAGGCAAGTTTTTTTTTTACACAGAGCGTGGTAAGTGCCTGGAACATGGAAGAAACAGATATGACAGCAACATTCAAGAGGAATCTAGACAGACACATGAAGTGGCAGGGAATAGAGGGATGTAGACAATGTGCAGACAGATGGGATTAGTTAAATTGGCATGCACAGACATGGTGTGCTGTACTGTTCTATACTCTATGTTTTAATAATTAGAGGATATAAAGCTACAAAGCAATGTTTTAGAATCATAGAGTCATACTGCATGGAAGCAGATTCTTTGGCTCAACTTGTCAATGCTGACCAAGTTGTCTACTTGAGCTAGTCCCATTTGCCTGCATTTGGTCCATATCCCTCTGAACCTTTCCTATCCATATACCTGTCTAAGTGTCTTTTAAATGTTGTAATTGTACATGCCTCTACAGCTTCATCTAGCTGCTCATTCCATATACCCACCACCCTCTGTGTGAAAAAGTTGCACCTCAGGTCCCTTTAAAATCTTTCCCTTCTCATCTTAAACTCATTCCCTCTAGCTTTAGAATTCCCTGCTCTGGGAAAAAAAACTTGTGACAATTCACCTTATCTATGCCTCTTATGATTTTATACATCCCTATAAGGACACCCCTCAGTCTCATACACTCCAGGGAAAAAAGTCCTAACTTATCTAGCCTCTCTTTATAACCCAAACCCTCCAGTCCCGATAAAATCCATGTGAATCTTTCCTGCACTCTTTCTAGCTTAATGACATCCTTCCTATGGCTGGGTGACGAGAACTGCACACAGTACTCCAAGTGTGGTCTCACCAATAACTTGGACAGTTGTAACATCTTTAAAGGAGAATATGAAAAACTGTGAATTTCAGTTGAAATGCAAATAAAAAAGCACTTGCACATTGTCTTGCTATTTATACCGAAAAGGATGATTTGCTAATTACAAAGTTGCCAATTCTTGCAGAACTTGATTTTTTTCTACCAAAGCAAAAAAAGGCTTCTAAGAAGCTTCTTAAAATGGAGAAAGAGACAGCAAAGTGGAGGAGGGAGTGTGCTCTATCGCCAAGAAGTTGATGCTTCATTGGTAAAAATAGAGTGCAGATCTGCTAAGAGGCAGAATAGAGAGAAGGGTACATGCATGACATTGTTGGGAATGAGCAAAGATCAATATTTTGGAAGTCAATGTTTTGGAAAAAAATGGAACCAGTGTGATTAGAGAGGATAGGTTTGATGAAAGAGCAGAAGTTAATGTTGGGCAAAATACACTGGGTGGGTTAAAAACAGAAAAATGCTGGAATAATTCAGCGAATCAGGCAGCACCTGGGGAAAGAGAAACAGTCATCATTTCAGGTCCAAAACTCATCATCAGAACCTATTGGTTGCGTTGTCTTCCAATGCTGCATTAGGAATTTGTCTTGTATTTTAGAAACTTAGCAATCACAGGTAATTTATTTCAATCGCTCTTTCATGCTTCATTAGTAATGAAGAGTGTGGAATTATAGAATGTACTAAGTCATTTGTTGCAACAGCTCATAAATATTTCGACCCCTGAGTGAAGGAGTAAGACTTTGACTAATTTGAAGTGTTGGATTTGGCTATGATTCTGACACCCTCACCTTCCTCTTTTTATTTCTATTGAGATGATTTATATTGAATTCTGAATATTTAATTATTTATCTTTTTAAAAAAGAAAATCAATTAAAGCCAAGATGCTTACCAAGTAATCAATGGAGAATGTCCCTATATGATTTGCAGCATGTGAGAAGTATTCAAAGTCATACTGAGGTACTCGATTCACTCATATACGAGGATAATGCAGTTATCATTTTCTCTACATATCAACCAGGTTATCAAGGGTGAAATAAAATCAATGATGTTTTGTGTCAATAAACAGACTAGGCAACAAAATGTCCCATAGTCTACTTTTGTTGAAAACAGTGTTACAACACTATCAAGCAAAACCTCATTGTTCTGTAACTTGTGCAAGACAATGGTGGTGTTAATTACAGATTAACTGCAGAACGATGATAATTCATAGCATTATTTTTGGAAGTGAACATAGGTCAAATCTTAAACAATTGCAACCATAACAAAGGCAACATGACCATATATATTATGCTAACAAATAATGAAGGATTCTTAAAAAATGTGAAATAATCTATACAGTTGTACTTCCCATTTTTCTATAGGGTTGGTGATCCCATTCAAATGATTGGGGTTGCTGTCTGTTCATCAGCCCTCCATGACATAAAGCTGAAGGGACAGTTGCGGTCCTTCTGCTCAGCATGCTACGGCTCCCCTTCTGAGTTCAGACACAAGTCTAGTCATGGAGCAGGAGAACAAATGTGCAAGCATTAGATCTCTGATTCATCCTGGGCTCCTTTGTCGGCCATATCTGGGACAGACTGTCTGGAGCAGACAGTTTCTTATGTCAACTACCAGATGTCATTTACCAGAATTCCACCCTAATGGAAACGTAAAGGAACTATTGTTTTGGGTCTCGGCTCATCCTCCCATAGATTTGGACTTGGTGGGGAATCAGAATCAGGTTTATCATCACTGACATATGTTGTGAAATTTGTTGTTTTGCAGCAGTACAGTGCAAGACATAAAGACATAAAAATGATTATAAGTTACAAAAATAAATGAATAGTTCAAAAGAGGAATATTGAGGTAGTGTTCATGGTTTCATGGATCGTTCAGAAATCTGATGGTGGAGGGGAAGAAGATGTTCCTGAAATGGTGAGTGTCGGTCTTCAGGCTCCTGTACCTCCTCCCCGATGGTAGTAATGAGAAGAGTGTTGTGAGGGTCCGTAATGATGGATGCCGCCTTCTTGAGGCACCGCCTCTTGAAGATGTCCTCAATGGCGGGGAGAGCTGTGCCTGTGATGGAGCTGACTGAGTCTACAACCCTCTGCAGTCTCTTTTGATCTTGCAAAATGGAACCACCATACCAGGCAGTGATGCAGCCAGTCAGAATGCTCTCCATCATACATCTGTAAAAATTTGCAAGAGTCTTTGGTGACATACCAAATCTCCTCAAGCTCCTAATGAAGTAGACCCGCTAGTGTGCCTTCTTCAATGTGCAATAAGGACATTTGTGCTTCGACAAGACTGAAGCTAATTGTCAGTGACATCATCAGTCCCCCTCAGTCTTTGTGCCCGTGATTTAAACATTGCAACTGGTAGGAATCGATTGGGAGGATCTGTTGTAAAAGCTCCCTAAATTCCTGCTCCAATTTTAAAACTTTTCTCCATGATTTTTGTTATCTTTTCTGCTTCTTCTACATATGAATGTTGCCTTGGTCTGCTTTTTGCTTTAAACTACAATCTAAGTATAGCTATGCATTTGTTTCGGGAAGTTATCACGGAACAATATTATGTACTGTGATGAAGGATCCAATCCAAAACTATTAATTTTTCTTTTTTTCCCTTTCAGATTCATTGTAGTTTAAGCTCTTATTTTATTTCATACTTCAAACATTTGATACTGTTATCTTATGTCTTAAATAATAAATCATTAACCGAACTTATTTAAGAGAACCTCCCATTGTTTCAATATGACATTGTCGTTTAGATAAGGAACAGGCCCATTTGGGATTAAGCTGTCAGACAGTGCATATCGGCACAGTTCTATGCAATAAATTAATGCACACCTGGGGCTAAGGCAAGAGTGTCAAAATTTGATTTATCTGTCAGTAAAAAGATTCTTCCTTCTTTTATTTGCCGAGGGCCTGCTTTCAACCTTGTTCTCAGAAGGTGAAGAGCAAAGCAGGAAACCATGTTTCAGTTAGCTGTGCCAACTCACCCCAAGAATTTGCTCTGATATGATTGTTCAGTGGCTGGCACATGCTTCAGTCTAACCTCTTCAGTTCATGCAAACGTAGGCAGACTGATTGTGACAAACTCTGCACCAAGGAGAAGAAAATCATTTCATTTTCCTCTTCTCTCATGCAGAAATACAAGTGCACACAGAAGATAAGTAGGGCTGAATTATCTCATGGTCGGTATGATACAGTGAGAGATTAAGGACATAAATCAACTGTCATCAATTGCTGCTCCAGTGCATTGAAATGCTCCAGAATGCATGGAACCATCACAAAACAAACTGAGTCTAGAGCCCTACATTTATCCCTAAGGGGCATTCAACTGGAAATAGTGCTGTTCAAGGGTGGCCATGGACAACTGTTCTTCAACAAAAAGAAACACCAGTTTAGTATTGCAAAAGTAAACATGAAAGTGCAGGTTTGACAGCAAACCTGTCACAAACATCAATGAATTAGAATTAGCTGCTTCATAAAATACAGTTAATTAAGGAACCATCCAGCGTCATGAATGAACAATGAAAGAAGGTTTAATTTAGATCAGACCAATATATGAAGATCTAAAAATCATTCCTAAATCAAGGATTGACGTCTGAGTTTAGGAATATTTTATATGACCTTTTCGGAGGCTTTACAAGTTGATGTGTGATTTTAGTTTAGGCTGACAAAAAAAAATACTTTTATTAAAGAAAAAAATAAATACTTAGTTTAAATATTTTCAAAACAAAACTATTTTTAAATTGAGCTTGAATTAACCTGTGGCTGTGGGAACCAAACTTCATTGATCTTAAAGCTGTTGTGAGGCTTTCAGTTCCAAAACAACAGGTACTGGCATTAGATGATCTGCAGTTGATTACAGCAATAAGTTTAATTAAGATGTAGTGTGTAGGTTAAAGGTATCCTCCTGATCATATGGCTAAGCAGATGCTAATGACGCACCTCACCTGAAATGCAATATGCCTCCGATTAGTTCTGTTTTATTATTTTCATTTGAAAGCACAGATGTTCCATTTTGTTGAACGAACACTGAATCTTTTCATTTGACGCTCTGCAAAATGTGAGATATAAATAGGCATCTTTTCTACCAGAATGAGCTATTAATCTTTTGAAATGTGTTTTATTCAACTGTGACTACTGAATGAACTTGTGAAATTAAATGACTTTCAACTCTGAATATTTTAAGATTTGTCAAAATATGCATTTGGAAATCTATGGAAAATAAAATGCTAGGATACCATTTGTTCATCACGTATCCTCCACATCCTATGAAGATAACCTCACATTACCAACAGGGACTAGAACATGATGACTTCTTTAAGCTATTAACATCAAAGGAAATGGCCAATGATGCATATCATGTTTCATTTCTTTTTATCTGGAAACTGCACATTTATTTTGCTTTAAATTATTCAGAGCCACCTTTGTCATCAAAAGTTAGACTTGAAAGTTTGATATTTGCTATATTAATATTTTCTATAATTATAAATTTATTCTGGATGTTTATTTTGAACACATCGACAACTTGTGAAAAGTGAAATCATTTATGACTGATCACTGATACCATTTAAATTGGGTGAAAAAAATCCATAAAACAAAGCATGATACGATGTAGAAAGGAGGCTTTCAACCCATTTCTTGAAAGTTATCTGATAGTTTTTTCCTCCATGGTCTTCTCCCTGTAGCTAAGCTTTTTCCCCCTTTTAAACTTAACTCTTCTTCGATTGTTCCCATTGAATCTACTTAGGGAGCGCATTCCTGATCACAACAGATCATTGTTTAAAAACAAAGCTTCCTAAAGTCTCTTGATTTTTTTTAAGAATAATCTTACATCTGCATCGTCTAGTTACCTACCCTTCTGCTACTGCAACAAAATAAACTAAATTTCCTTACCCAAAACTACTTAAGATTTTGAACATCTTTATCAAATTGCATCTGAAGTTCCTCTTCTCTAATGTGAATATCTCCAGCTTCTCTAGTCTCTCCATATAATTGGAATTCTTCATGACTTCATCATCATTCTGGGAAATCTCTATCATGGTCTGCCCAAGTCTTTGACCTCTTTGACTACTAACTACAATCTTCCAGCTGAAACATAAGTGATGTTTTATAAAAGTTCAACACAAGTTCCTTGCTGTTGTATCTTATTTATCTATTGATAAGCACAAGGGTCCACTCTGCTGTGCTTTTGACAGGCTTCTCAACACCCCCGCCCCCTTCCACTTTTAGTGATTTGATTTATGTGCTTCTTTTTCCCCTGCTGTTTTTCCCTTTAAGATTTTTAGCTTTGTTCAAATGCTTCTCCCTGTTCTTCCTATGAAAATTCACACTTTTTGTGTTGTTATATCTGCCTTTATTTTACCAATCATTTTACCAAACATTTTGTTCCTTCTGGAAGTTTGTTAGTGTTTAGTGCATTTCTGAATTTCTGCAAATTTCAAAATGTGCTCTGTAAATGCAAGCCCAGGTGATCAATATACATCAAAACACATTCATATTCATTCACATTATCTAATTTTGAGACCTTTTTTTTTATACATATTGCAAGTCGTTACCCAGTGCAATATGAGTTTTGATGCAATGTTTCATAGTATTGCACCAGGAGCTACACTGTACCAAGAGAAAGGCACATAATGGGAAAGGTTGCATGATGCATACATAAAAAATGACATCAAATTGCATCAAAGTGATTGGAGCATGATGATCCAGGTATTAAAATACCCGTTTGGTTTTCAGCATCCACCTACATTTCACATAATTGCTGGAGATCTCCTGCAGTCTCATTGCTGAGGATCTTTGCAATCTCATACCATAGCATCTGACATGTCAGATACAATTGAATTGTGGAGCTGAATTGCAGAAAAACAGTTGGAGTCTGGGAGTGTTGATCAGGATTCAGTTGCTCTTTGGAAAATTAAGTGAAGTGCTGATTATCACAAACTGAATACTGGTAGGAGATACTGTACATAGCATCCTCCTATTTCAAAATCTGGTGAATATTCCCAGTCACAGTATTACCTTTGTGGTTGCCTATTTAAAGACTGTGACTTAGCTTAAGGTAAATTCAATTCTTCTGAGCACACGGATTTCCGGCACCAGTTGAGTTAACAGTAACTTGGCTATAATGAGGGTTCAACAAAGGTCCCAATTACGTAAGCTAAGGGTAGAAAGTCATGTTTGGCTACCATTGCTAAACAGACACTATAGTGTCAGCCACTTTTTGTACAACTGTCCTAAAGTTTTCACCCATTGAGGTCAATATCTTGAAAGAGGAGTATAACTGGCAGCAATAATAATGGGTTTGTTTAATGCTAATGTCCTAAAATGAAGTCCTACCCCGAGGTATCCAAAGATTGTTTAGGAATTGGCTCTCATTGCACTGATGCCTACCTTTTGCCCTTTCAATGTGCTCAGGCTTTCTGTCCATCAAAAAGGAAGTATAGACAGACAGTCAGCATCAAACAAAACAGGCCTGCCACTATCAACTTTCTAGACTGCTATGACAAAAGCTGACAAAGTTCATGGTGCTTAATATCTCCCAGTGTTCTGTTTATTGCTTGAAACTCACCATATGTATAAAATGCTTTGAGGTCTGATAATGAAAAAGGAATTGTCCAAGCAGCTGTTTCAGCTCATTATCCAAGCAACACAGGAGAAGTTCGTACCTCTATCACTGAATATCATTCAAACTGAAGAGATCTCTCTTGTTAATGTGACACCTTAATTAACTATATTTTCAGGGAAGTGTTGCAATTGTAATCCCACATCACGCTCTGCACACTACTGCCAACTTATCTCTGGTATAACAAATGTGTATTCCTGCTTGCAGAGAACGGCCACGTTGGATTCTAATCATTTTGACATAAATGTAATGTGAAATGAATGAAGCCTGTCATACATTCCATTCCACAAAAACTCCAAAGCATATTTCACTGAGAAACATATTTACTGGGAATAAAAACTAACTTCCAAACAAATAAATGTGCTTTCTGGTTTCTTTTTGTCCAAAACAACAGAAAACACAGCCTACTTTTTCTGCTTTAGATCATTTGCTTAAGCCCATTTAATGTGATTTTTTTCCAACTGCTCTACCAGTTTAGTATTTTCCATTTAACCTTGAAGTGAATTTACATTATGTTGTTGTTTTCTTTAATTCTTTCACATGTGAGCATTGCTGGTCAGTATTTATTGCACTTTCTTAAACTGTGAGGCTCGCTGGGCTATTAAGGATTGATTAGAATGGCATGGGTATCCAAATTATTAAATTATTTTGAGATTCAGAGTTGATTATCAAGGTGTTATCCATATTGAGAGCTTTTTTAATCTCAGAAATCTTTTGTAATTTTAGTGATTTTTCTTTGTGTCTGTTTGTGAACTATGCTCACAGAAACATTGAAGAAAAATCAAATTTGAGGTCTAACATTGGTTGTTGGTTTGATGGACTGATATGTCAGCATATTCTGATATTTAGGAAATAAGCTGAAATTTGCTTCAGCAACAGGAAAGCAAACTCATCCCTTTTTTCCATTTTGGGATTTATTGGGTGTCCAGGCTGAGCCTGCAGACTCAGTTCTCTCAATGGCCAATTAAGGGTTTGCGATAGGAGGACTTCTTTAGCCTGGATTATCACCAACATGGAGGCAACAGTGAAGATTGAGTTGCTGTAGTGTGGATCCTGGTGCTGACAGGAAGCTAGATAGAGGCAGTACATCCTTGAGGAAGAAAGGAGATACTTTGTTGTATCTTTAGGACAGGTAAGAATTGGTCATTGGCAAGAAAGAAAATTGAGGTCTGGGTGGGGAATTGGGTGGAGGCCACATTTTCTAAAAAAATCCACTTTACCTGCCCATGTGATTCTGGCCAGGTGCTGAAGAAAATTCAGATCCAACTTATCTTTTTGAAATGCTCATCACTTCTATCAATGGAAAGAAGAGTTTGGTCACAATTATTATCATCCCATGCAAACCCTGAGCTGAGATTCATTGTCCTAGCCGAAGCTTTCAAGGTTTTGCTGCATAATGATTTGTAAATCCAGAGGCACATTATTTTATGTTCAATCATAGGAAATCATTTTATAAGCGCATACAATATTTTAATTACTTCAAAAATTGCAACCCACAATTAGCTTCCCTATGATGTTGCTACTCTTGCATGTTAATTGCACATTAAACTCACCTCACAAAGTTATGTTTTAATTAACAACACCGGCATCATTTAATATGATTTTTTTTTATTAATCACTGCAAAGTCTTATTTTCTCAAGTAGTGAATTTCTGTTATCAGTTTACAATTTACAATTTTTTGGTTTGACATTCTTTCTCTTTTTCTGACCTACCTTTCTTTCCCATCCCTTTCCATTGTTTCTCAATCCTTCAAGCTCCTCGGCTAAAGTCATACACAGTTGGTCAGTTTGTTCACTAAAATATCAGATCCCTTGTTTCCCTTACCCCATTGTTAACAGCTCATATTTCTTTCAATTAAAAAAGCAAACATTTTTTAAAGCTAATCATGCACATATATTTTCAACTAATAGGACGTTCTCCAGCTAAAAGTGAGCTGATATATTTTAGAAGAACAAAGCACTGCAGATGCTGGAATCTAGATGAAAAACACAATGATGCTGGAGGGACTCAGCAGACCAGGCAGTATCCATGGAGAAAAGCAGGTGGTTAACGTTTCGGGTCAGGACCCTTCTTCAGGACTGAAGATAGAGAAAGGGGAAGCCCAATATATAGGAAGGAAAAGCAGAGCAGTGATAGGTAGACAAAGAGGGGAGGCAGGGTGGGCACAGGGTGATGATAGGCAGATGCAGGTAAGAGATAGTGATAGGCAGGTGCGGGGGAGGACGAGAGAGCAGATCCACCAGGGGATGGGTCAAAGGTAAGGAGAGAAAGGGGGAAAAAAGGTAGAAAAAAAGAGGCTAGGAAAAGGAAGAAGCATGGTGGGGAGGGGGGTGGTTGTGGGCAAGGGGGGTGGGGATTACTTAAAGTGGGAGAATTCAATGTTCATGCCGTTAGGTTGCAAGGTTCCAAGACGGAAAATGAGGTGCTGTTCCTCCAGTTTGTGCTTGGAATTCTCTGGAATTGAGTCATTTTCTTTGTAATTTTCATATTGAAATGAATATATCTCAGAGCCAGTGCCTATATGGCACTGACAAAGATGTTTTCAGGGTGGTCCCATTACCACTTAGTAATCAGCAGCTCCCCTCACACCTGTTTCAAATATTGCTCAGTTAATATCTGTTCATAACTTGATTTTATAATGTAATTCAATGCAAATCATTAAGACAGTGAACTATAGCTGCACACTCTGTTGCTCAGTGCTCCAGCCTACACACATTCTTAAACAGCTGAACACATATAAAGCCACAGGAAGGATCCTCCCAACAGTTCTACTTCAGGTGATCATCAATAACTTGCAGCATACATCACTGTCCAAGCAAGAGGCTGCAGGTCTGTCCTCATCACCATGCAATGATGATGATCATTGGACTGACCACTGTCTAATCTGTTCAGTTAACTCAGTCAGCTTGTCCCTAATACAGTGGCAACAATACAATGACAACAGTAGAAATGCTACTGCAAGAAAATCAAAGCTGAAATTCTCAAGGCCTCCATGAAGATACATGTTCTCAGAGAGAGTATTGATTTCTCATTGAGTTAACTGAGCAGTTTAGACAGTGGTCAGTCCAACGATCATCATCATTGCTTAGTGATGCGGACAGATCACCTTCATGGGTTGGGTTTTGTTGCTAAGAATGAGCTAGTCTGGCTTTTCAATATTTCCCCAAGGGATTGAGTGAATGTCTCAGGACCTTTGGCTGTCTCTAAACTTGTACCAGCACAGCAGTGCATACGCCATAATCCTTGAAGATGTGAATGAGGTTAATGAGGATGTCTACTTCAACCTTTGGAAAACCCTGGCCCATATCCCAAAAAGGACTTCCTGGGTGACATCAGTGCAAAGGTTTGAAAGTACACAACCCTCTAGAAAGTCATCATTGTCAAGGAAGGAGTCGGGAAAGCTAACTCCTCCTTTCCAACAAAAGGCATGGATAATGGTCATATCCAATGCATCATATTGTCAGAGTGACAAGCACAAAATCTAATGGCAACACTTCTAATCCAGGCACTGGCATCTGTTAGATTACATCATTGTCTGAGTGAAGGATGCCCTCGTCTCCCACTGCACAATGGATACCAGTGACCACTGTCTAATCCACTCTATTAGCTCTATTATTCGAGCCACAAAAAATGACATCAACACTGATTTGCAGACACAAAATATTGACTGCTTATCTTTCCACAGATATTTGATGACCTGCTGAGTTTTTCCCAGGATCTTCTGTTTTGTCAGTAATACAAATGCTGCTGCAAAATCTATATCAAAGGATTCATGGACCCTGCAAAGCTAGCATTATTCAGACTGTGCCCCACAGACAACTTGATGAGTACTAACCAACAAAAAATACAGAACAGGTCTTCCTCCTATTCAATGCTCAATTATCACATAGGCAGTAACTTGATGGACTGGTGCATAAGAGCTTCAGGTTTATTAGCACCTTGAAGCGTTGGTAAATGCATTTCATTCAAGCAAGATATTAGCATTTCAAAGAGCCAATTGAACATACTCAGACTCTGTGGGGGCATGGCCATTAACTGCTGTGCTTGTTAACAGACACCTTGTTAACAGCCTGACTCATGGCCTCAACAAATGGGCAGTCATGAAGTTCAGAACAAACAAATGATATTGTATGCTCTAATTTATAAAAAAAGTTTTTTGAGAATTACAACGAAGGTACAGATTGGAAGATTGCAAAGCTGCTCTGCAAGATATAATGTGGGACCCAAGTATGATTCTTACTCTCCTTCTGGGCTGAAACAGAAAATATTTTATATTTTCAACATTTTATAGCTTACCATCCCCTGCTGCATTAAGGAGATCACTGATGCTCTCTTTCCAGAGAGAGAGATTACTGTATTTCATTATCTTTGCCCATAAAAAAAGGAAGGCAACATGAAACACATGGCTTTGCTAGGGCGAGTGACTTTTCCACGGTGCAGGCTGCCAATGGCCCAGTGCTTTGCGAGTGCTGTAAATCAACACATCCATTTACAGGACAAACAAAGGACTGCAGATGTTGCAACATCATTTACAGGATCTAAAAGGAGCTCCACTTTATCAATGGAAACATAAAAAGCTGCAGATGCTAGAATGTGAAGTGAAAAAACAGACTGCTGGAGGAAGTCAGTGGATCAAGCAGTACCTGTGGGGGGAGAGGAATTGTCAACATTTTGGGTTGAAACCCTGTATCAGGACAAAATGTCAACAACCCCTCTCCTCCCACAGATGCTGTTCAACCACTCCCTTCCTCCAGCAGTTTGTTTGTTGCTCCATTGTGTCAATGTCCAGTTGGCATGTGGTGACTCGTAGCAGTCCTGATGCCTTAATTCAGTGATGGCCTGCTATGTCAGATGCCTTTCAGACACAATGACTAATCAGTCAGTCACTACCAGTGGAAAAAGTCTCAGCAGTGAAGGCATGGATCATTGCTCTAAATTGGCAGCTCCTGCTCACGTACACACCAAGCATACGGAAGTATGTTGCCACAGCAAATGTGATGGACCAGACTACTGGCTAGCACTGCCTTGAGGAAGCCTTCACACTTCACAGAACAGGACTCAAGGTATATGGTACTCTGTTGTATGCAATGCACCCTCACCAATATGATGGAATTATCCTAGCCACCAGTATCAACATAGAGCTAAAGGGGAGGTTGGGAAGATAAAAGGAGCTGCCAACCTAACTCCTTTCTGACTAAGCTGTATGAGAAGAACAAATTCACATTGGAAAAGATTCTTAGAGATAGGATCTATGGGCATTTAGAGAATCATATTCTGATCAGGGACAGCCAGCATAGCTTTGTGAAGGGCAGATCATGACTCACAAGCCTGATAGGGTTCTTTGGGGAGGTGACCAGGCAGTTTGATGATGGTAGTGCAGTAGATGTGGTCTATGTGGATTTTAGTAAGGCGTTTGACAAGGTTCCACATGGTAGGCTTCTTCAGAATGTCAGAGGGAAGTTTGGCCGTGTGGATTCAGAATTGGCTTGCCTGCAGAAAGCAGAGGCTTGTGGTGGAGGGAGTGCATTCAGATTGGAGGGCTATGACTCGCGGTGTCCCACAAGGAACGGTTCTGGGACCTCTACTTTTCATGATTTTATTAATGACTTGGATGAGGGGGTAGAAGGGTGGGTTGGCAAGTTTGCAGACGACATAAAGGTCGGTGGTGTTGTGGATAGTGTGGAGGATTGTCGAAGATTGCAGAGGGACATTGACAGGATGCAGAGCTGGGCTGAGAAGTGCAGATGGAGTTCAATCAGAGAAGTGTGAGGTGGTGCACTTTGGAAGGACAAACTCCAAGGCGGAGTAGAAGGTTAATGGCAGGATTCTGGGTAGTGTGGAGGAGCAGGGGGATCTGGGGGTTCATATCCACAGATCACTGAATGTTGCCTCACAGGTGGATAGGGTAGTTAAGAAAGCTTATAGGATGTTAGCATTCATAAGTCATGAGATCGAGTTTAAGAGCCATGAAGTAATGATGCAGCTCTACAAAACTCTGGTTAAACCACACTTAGAGTATTGTGTCAAGTTCTGGTCGCCTCATTATAGGAAGGATGTGGAAGAGTTGGAAAGGTTGCAGAGGAGATTTACCAGGATGCTGCCTGGTTTAGAGAGTATGGATTATGATGAGAGACTAAGGGAGCTAGGGCTTTACTCTTTGGAGAGAAGGAGGATGAGAGGAGACATGACAGAGGTGTAAAAAATATTAAAAGGAATAGATAGAGTGGACAGCTGGCACCTCTTTCCCAAGTACCAATGCTCAATACAAGAGGGCATGGCTTTAAAGTAATGGGTGGGAAGTTCAAGGGAGAAATCAGAGGAAGGTTTTTTACCCAGAGAGTGGTTGGGGCATGGAATGCGCTGCCTGGGGCAGTGATGGAGGCAGGTACATTGGTCAAATTCAAGAGATTACTAGATAAGCATGTGCAGGAATTTAAAATAGAGGGATATGTGGGAGGAAGGGGTTAGATAGTCTAAGGTGAGCTTTAAAGGTTGGCACAACATTGTGGGCCAAAGGGCCTGTATTGTGCTGAATTGTTCTATGTTCTATGATACTAGTTCACAAAACCCCATTCAAAAACCCATTCACCAACAGTTCTAGATTCATTCCATCCATTACTGATCATCATAACATTATTCAAATTCATACAGCATCACAAATCCACAGACATTTTATAAATGAAACTATGCAAGATTACAAGATAGTAACAATGAATCAGTTTTGTGCAATGCTCTGGGGTCTACTTTATTTGTGCCTTTGGTTGTCCTAGTCATTTTACATAGTTTTACCACAATGGCTGCAACATGGCTGGTAGAATAAAACTGTGGTTGACCTTGGAGGATGATTTCAGGAAGATTGGTTCAGCTTCAGACCACACCCCTGTAGCAGGAATACCACCAGGCTGGTGCTAGCTATCCAACTGACAACTGGGAGGAAAATTACCCACATGGTGTTGGTGGAAACCAAATGCTTTTACCCAGAAGTAGGTCAGCAGTTTGTACTTCATGTAACCACTATCAGACACTCCTCACCAATGTGATTATGGCCCCATATTTCTAATAACTAGTTGAAGGATAGGTTGGATGACTTTTACCCAGAAGTAGGTCAGCAGTTTGTACTTCATGTAACCACTATCAGACACTCCTCACCAATGTGATTATGGCCCCATATTTCTAATAACTAGTTGAAGGATAGGTTGGATGACTATGAGGCCCTGGCAGACATTTTTAAAACAAGTCTTTGCAACCATTACAGTGGCAGTCTAAGTCTGGTTGAGCCTTCACTGTCAAACACCATTCCCACTTAAAGTTGCTTATGCTGTAAGGAAAGCAAAGAGACAATAGCCTTCAGAAGTAGCACAATAGTTGGATCTACATCTGTGCTGTAGATGTCAGTAGATGCATTCACTGGTCTTGGCCATAACTGTTCTATCATTGAACTGCAGCACCACTTCCAGCTTTCCAAGGCTTGGCTCCAGCATTTATCTCCAGATCTATCTGTTCTCCCTCCTTTCTTACCATGTGTCTGGTGGACCTTGTTGCTCCCTGCAAATACAATAAAGCTCTTCTGCTTTCACCTCTACCACCAAATATCGATAGCAGCATCTGAAAACTGCTTTCTCCAACATCATAGCACTCTTCAATCTTCCCCAGGTCACAATCACTTCCTCCATGACTCCCAGCATCTGTTTGAGCCATGATGCACAATGCTCTCTCTTTAAGAGAAGCAGGCTAGCTTGCTTAAAGTGATGCCAATAAATTATAATCTTGGGCCTTTCTGACATGTCCTAACCAATAAACAGCACAGTTAATGCAGGCTGCATGTAGCAATCATGCCAACCTGCCGGCTACAGAAAGATGATAAGTTGCTTGCATTTCAGTCAAAGGGCACATAAGGCATAGACCCTCTGTGTCTTAGCATGGCTGATATAGTCATGTATAAATAACTAACACAATAAATCATATCAAACAATTCAAAGCAGAAATATGTAATAAAATGTAAATAAATATCCTGATAACATGAAATGAACAGAAATCATTCTTTGTAATTTTGGCAATTTTTAACTCTTTGTCAAAAAAGATTATTGGCAGTGCTATCAGAAAGCTGATTTTATTTCTGAATTTGTTTCTCAGAGTTAATATTTTATATACAATTTAATATTAAAATATTATAATATTTCTGAGAGATATTTGATGGAAAGCTGCTGTGACAATGATAAAAAAGGTGCAAAATTTGTATATATACTGAAATTACACCATTGGACAGAATCTTAATAAAACACACTATTCCACATTGTAATCATTATCATTTTACTCATGATCGTTCAGCTTCCCATCTTTCCTAACCAGGTGAGTGAGGAGCAGAGGGTGAGAGAATGAGCAAGTTAGAATTAGGGGGCGAGAAGGTGAGGAGTAGGGGGTGAGAAGGAGAGGGAAAAGGAGAGAGGAGGGGCAAGAGAGAGGGGGCAGAGAATGAGAATATTAATGTCCTTTCAAGAGGCAAAAGGGTGTACTGAGAACTGCTGTAAGTTGCATTGTCTGTGAATGTAGAAGTTGAATTAATAATAATAGTTCAATTTACTTAGTGCTGTTGCCTCACAGCTTCAGGGACTGAGTTTAATTCTGACCTCGGGTGTTCTGTGTGTGACCACATAGGTTTCATCTGGGTGCTCCAGTTACCTCACACATCTCAAAGACATACTGGTAGGTTATCTGATAAGTGGGTTAATGACAAAGTGGGTCAAAAGGGAGTTAATGGAATGTGTGGGAGTGATAAATTTCAGGGCACAGATTACAAGAAATTAAATGGAGGAGTTCGACCAACTGGAGTTGACATGGTCCTGATGGGCCAATTGGTCTTATTCTGTGTTATTGTGGATTTGAGAAAAAAAAATGCATATCAGAATATTGATAATATAAAGCCGACATCTCCTAAACAAATGGGACAGAGAAACCAGGAGAATTAAATAAAAATTTCCATGTAATAGGAAGAAAATCAGTCATGGTGGCTATGGGAATAAGTGGATATGTGAACTATCCTTATAAACTTCAACAGAGAAGCCTAGGAAGGGAAGAGAAGAATTGGAGATGGAATTTGGAAAGCGTTAACCATTATGAACATTGAAAGCTCCCATGATACTTTGGGTCCAACTTATGCTGCCATCAAAGGTACACTGCTGAAATTCACCAAGGATTGTTCAGCAGCCTCTAACGCTAAGAATGGTGAAGAACATCACCTCTAACGTCCTCCCAAGGGAGAAAACATCTCGCCAGGTCATTGATCACCAACTTTTCATCTAACTTCATACCATCTGGTTATTCCGCATGATGCATGCTACCAGTGGTTCACAGGAATGTTCACTGGCATCTTCACAGGCAGCTGAAGGTGGCCAATAAACAATGGCCTCAAAAGTAATGTTCACATCCTGAGAATTAATAAAAATTGTAAATATTTTGCTGAAGCTAATTTCTCCCTCAACCTCACTATCAAGTCTTACGCAGGTTGCAATGTAAAATATCTTACAAACATAACCTAAATCATATAATTTTTCATAATTGTCTACAAAACCCTGATGTATTACCAAGTTAAATATTTACTTCAACCAATCATATTAATCAATATATTTAAATCAAATTGGTTGCTTGCATCCTTGGACAATACCCGAGGTAAAATGATTAATGTTGGAACTACTGTAACATAATTAATAAGGGTATGTTTTTACTTTTCTTATTAAAGTTTGGTTTGTCCTAAGGTGCAATTAAAACCACCAATGCCATAATTCTTCTTGAGTAGTCACTAGCGCACCTGAGTGATTATTCAGAGATGTCATTAAACTTAGATTCTATTGCTTGTTCTTAAATGGATTGGGAAATCCTGCATGGTATAATGAATTATGATAGCATAGTGCTTAAGTTTCTGGACTATCTTTCAGAGCCTGCACTAATAATCCAGAGACAATTAAATAAAAATCTTGCATCAGTACTGGTAACAGTGGAACTACCAGATTGTTGTAAAAAATATGTCTGATTTCTGAAAAACAAATTAGTGATCCCTACCCATTCTAGCCTAAATATGATTCCGGATCCATTGGGATTCATGTTTAACCACTCTCCTGACATGGCCTTGGAATCACTCATTTTGGTGGGGAATGGTGGGAGGAGGGCAATAAGTGATGCAGAATGAATATCATCCTTGCAAGTGGTGCCTGCATCCCATGAACAAAATACAAGAATAATAATGCTTTGAAAACACTAAAAACTGCAGATGCTTGAAATCTGAAATAAATAGGAACAGGAAAGTCTGGAAACATTTAACTGGTCAAGTAACATCTGAGAAAAGAGAAGCTGAGTTATTGCTTCAAGTCAAAGACCCTTCATGGAGTAATGCTTTATTTATGCTGAAAAAATATTTACATCTAAATACAGTTCTTTTTTCCCCAGTGGCTGGTAAAAAAAAGATTACTTGCTAAACTCTATGTTTTGTGTAAACAACAGTAGTTTAATTCAGATAGCCTATCAATCCTTAATCACATAGTAAATCTGTGGATTTTTAAACAATTGTCTGTGGCATGAATCATTCCTAAACTTGCTGAGCTACACTAGGAATTGCAGCCACTTTGTTTAACTGGTCTGTGAAATTGTGGTCATTTGTAACTACTTACTGACCTCACATCACTGCTGTGCTGTGCTGTAATCATTGAAAAACAGTTTGAATTTTTTTTCAGATGTACCTCTCTGATGGATGGATCAGCTGTCTTTTACACAATATCCATTGTGTATAAAAGGGTAGCAAACCTGTGCACAACATGTGCTTCATAACATTGACAGAATTATAATGTATTTTTATTGATTTTTTTTCTGGAAGAATGCATCGAAAGTATTAAACAGTTATGGAAAGCTGTTGATCAAAATGTTTCTTTTGTTGAAATCCCCGTAAACAATTTCTTCGGAATTTTGCTATCTTTTTCTAGAATGGGGTTATTATTAGCAAGGTCAGTTTATGTTAGCTGGTTCCTTGAGAAAGCAATAATGATCCTCTTTCTTGAACTGCATCAGTCTATATGGCAGAGGTACTTCTGTGGTGTCGCAGTGTTCAGAGTTTAAAGCCCCTCAGGCCATTAGGTCTTCTGTTTAATTTGATTCAATGTCTTATGATCTTTGCTACTCTTATTTGCATATTTCAAGCTAAATCCATTTGTTGGAAATCTTATCCTGACCAGTTACTTTATTTCCTAGTTATCCTGAATGTGTTCAAGATCAACAATTACATGAACAAAAAATTATTGAGAGTGCATTTTTGATTTAAGGTTCATCAAAATGCATCAAATGCATAAGGTTCATCAAAATGCATTGAACCACCAGTGTAGTAGCCATTGCATATTAAATTCCATTTACAAAATAATTTTCATTGCCTTCAATGTTGAGGCAGAAAGTCTATCTTGTTGCTACCTGAAAAATGACTTGCCAGCCAGCCAAAGTGATTGGCTTTTAATCATTGTTCATGGCACCCCAAGAGCTCTTTAATTCTCCACCCCATTCTCACTCTGACTTGTCTTGGCCTCCTACACTGTATAAATAAAGCTTAACACAGTCAGAGAATTGAATTGTGAAGTTGTCCATATGGAATCGGTTGTATGAAGCACAGTTCATGATTGGAATTCCTGTTGATACCTCTGTGACAGCCAATGAGTTGGAGGCAATGAGGAATTTACTGCAACACTTAGAGCAAAGCAAACAAATTTTGTCTATAGAGGTCTATTTTTAATAAAAAGGTCTCCATGAACTACAACAGATGGGAATTGTGCTTAAAATTAATACCAGTCACTTACTGAAGTACACTTGCCAGATAAGGGTGATACAGCAATGAACTGATTACCTCCATTCTGGCTGAAGACAGGGAATCATTATATGCATTCCTTAGTATTCCTTTTGTTTTCACAAGGCAGCAGAGTACACATGTACAACTGCAGTCACTCCTATAACCTCTCTCTCACAGAGGCAGTGTGTTTCATGTCAACAGTGTTTTCTAAATCAGTATGTTAGACTTGAGTTTTATACGGAATCTCAATGGTAAAATAAATGTCTTGAATTGCAATATGCTACTAAGCTTCCTCAGTTTCCTCTGATTTTAAAGGAATAGTTTTTCTAATAATTGGACATATTTTACAAGACATGAAATAGAATGCATTATATTGAATAATTAGCATAAATAAACTTAATCATCTGGGAAATTATTTAACCAATTTTTATTGTGATTTATATAAAATAACAGAAGGAAGAAAGCCCAGAAAAAAAACTAAGTAACAACTAAATTCTCAAATCCTAATCCTAAATTTGGTCATCAATGATTAATTGGCAGGTGACGGCAGTATTATCCAACACAGAATGCATTTTTCAGTCTTTTGTGATGCTGAAAGACACAGTATTGAAAGAATAATAGAAATTTAAATTGAACAAGAATATAACCTCAGATACTGAACATCTTGTCTTGTTTGTACACATCAATCTCCCATTTTCCATTGTGTTTACATTTTCATCCTGTATAAGATAGATATTTGTCGATCTCCTACTTGGGGAGAATATTCTCAAAATGTATGCTTACACTTTGGGTGAATGTAGATATTGAATAAAGTGCACTTTACAGACAGAAGTGTTACTTTGATTAAAACCTTGGATATGATGTATTCACAAACACAAAACTGCATCTACAAAAATAGACTCCATACTCATTCTAATTTTGCTTCTGTCTGTCAATTTGAAATACTTTCTGTGCATTAGAATCAAAATTCATTAAAGGGAGATGTCAATGCTGGCAAAAAATCTTTAAATGTGGAATAAACTTCCTCTTTTAACATTCACAGTTTCTGGGTAATACTTGAAAATCAAGAACTTGGAGATGCTGAAGATCTGAAATAAAGAACAGAAAAAAACTAGAAACACTCAATAGGACAGGTAGCATTTGTGGAAAGAGAGAGGAGGTAATGTTTCAGGTCAAAGAACCTTCAGAAATGGTGAAGATTGAAAATAAGTTTGTTTTAAGCCTTTCTTTCCCAATTCTAACAAAGGGTCCTCGAACCGAAACAGAGACACAAGAAATTCTGCAGATGCTGGATTCTGGAGCAATACACAAAAAGTGCTGGAGGAACTCAGCAGGTCAGCAGCATCTACAGAGGGAAATAAACAGTCGACGTTTTGGGCTGAGACCCTTCATCAGGACTGGAAAGGAAGAGGGCAGAAGGTGGGGGGAGGGGGAGGGGGAGGAGCATCCCTCCATGGATGCTGCCTGACCTGCTGAGTTCCCCCAGCACTTTTTTATGTACTGCTCAAACTGAACATTAACTTTTGAAACGTTAACTTTTGTGTCTCCTTTCACAGACACTGCCAGGCCTGGTGCATGTTTTCCAACATTTCACTTTTTATCCTAGATTGCACTTGATTCCCACTCTATGGTTCAGCAAAGTACCATGTAGAATTCCTACAGTGCTCTATGGATCAGTACAAAATACTTGTGTTGAGTTTAGCTGAGGGTCAGAAAGCAGAAAGCACTTATGGATCATTGTTCCTTGATCAGATTCTGGATTGATTGTGCATTTCCTAATTGCATTAGTTTTAATTTTGTAGCTAATCCAATTCTGTCATCAATCCAAAGAGGGAAAAAAATAAAATATAGTCTTCTAGAGATTGCTTTCTTATACTTCTGTTAAAGAATTTGTGTGTGACACTAATGACAGGTTTAATGAGAGTATGACATGAGAATAAATTTGACAAGGTTCCCATGGTAGGCTCATCCAGAAAGTCATGAGGCATGGGATCCATGGAGACTTGGCTGTGTGAATTTGGAATTGGCTTGCCCACAGAAGGCAGAGGGTGGTAGTAGATGGAGCATATTCTGCCTGGAGGTTGGTGGACTGGTGGTGTTCTGCAGGGATCTGTTCTGGGACCCAGATTGGAGGTGTTGTGGATAGTGCAGAAGGTTGTCATAGGTTACAACAGGATATAAACAGGATGCAGAGTTGGGCAGAGAAGTGGCAGATGGAGTTCAATCCAGACAAGTGTGAAGTGATGCACTTTGGAAGATCGAACTTGAAGGCAGAGTACAGGGTTAATGGCAGGATTTTTAGCAGTGTGGAGGAACAGAGGGATCTTGGGGTCCAAGTCTATAAATCCCGCAAAGTTGCCATGTAAGTTTAATAAGGTGGTTAAGAAGGTGTATGGTATGTGGCCTTCATTAGTCGGGGGGCTGAGTTCAAGAGATGCGAGGCATTCAAGAGATGTTGCAGCTCTATAAAACTCTGGTTAGACCACACTTAGAGTATTGTATTCAGTTCTGGTTGCCTCATTATAGGAAGGATGTGGAAGCGTTGGAAAGGTTGCAGAGGAGATTCACCAGGATGCTGCCTGGATTAGAGAACATGTCTTATGAGGAAAGGTTGAGCGAGCTAGGGCTTTTCTCTTTGCAGTGATGTAGGATGAGGTGCATAAGATTATGGGGGATATAGATAGAGTGGACAACCAGCACCTTTTCTCCAGGGGAGCAATAGCCAATACCAGAGGACATCAGTTTAAGGTCAGAAGAGGAAAGTTCAGGGGAGATGTCAGAGGTAGGTTTTTTTATTTACACAGAGAGTGGTGGGTGCCTGGAACGCACTGTTGGTGGTGGTGGTAGAGGCTGATACAATAGGGACATTTAAAAGACTCTTAGATAGGCACATAAATGTAAGAAAAATAGAGGGTTATGGGCTGTATAGGAGGGAAGGGTTATATTGATCATAAAGTAGGTTTATATAGGTTGGCACAACATTGTGGGCTGAAGGGCTTGTACTGTGCTGTACTGTTTTATGCTCTATTTTCTACAAGTTATTGAACTATCTCTGTTAAACATATGTGGAAGAAACCATAATAGACCATATGTCCTCTTGAGCTTGCTACATGGATAATCCTTTACCCTGCCCATTTTCCCACCTGATCCCCTTGTTTCTCCATTTGATTGTTTTGCAAAAATGATTCACTTTTAATCTTTAATCTACTCAATAACTGAATATCCACATCCCTTTGGGATGGACAATTCCAAATATTTACAACCTGAATCAAAAGGTTTCTCTACTTTGTCCTAAATGTCTGACCAATTAGCTGAAAACACCACACAAAACTGCTCTAAATTTGTTTAGGGGGGAATTATTGCCTTGGTCGGAGTCTTACCCTGTACCATGGTTGGGATTAAATCCAGAGAAATCAGGCAAATGGGGATTTTCAGCTGCATATTTTTGTTGTTGAAAGTTATAAAACAGGAAATTACATAATTTTTAAGGAAGATTGTTAAAATTTATCTAAAACACAAAATCCTTAATTCTCATACCATTTTCATTCTACACTAAAAGCATTGTGCATATATTTGAACACAATTCAAGGTGCTGTCTTAGATGAAATATATTCAAGTCTATTTCAGTATCTAACATGGAATAAATTCAGAAAGATATGTGATTAAATGTAAGGCTTTGGAAACTTCAGACCACATATACTGTATTGATATTATCTTTCCAAGCATATCTACTGTTGTGTTGGCACACATGACAGGCAATTACCATACAGACAGGTTCCACAGAAAACAAAAAAATAAAATTAACAACCTGTTCAACTATACTGGGGGATAATTGGAATTCTAGGTGCTCCTTGAATTATACCATGGAATAATTTATATTTGCTTGGAAAAAATACATTTCTGTAGAGGCTGTAACATAAAATCTTCCAAACCCCTTTGTAGAATTGTTGTGAAATAAAACCTGACACATACTAACACATCATCAAAGATTTTGTCAAATATTCAAGTTTTAGTAAGTCCCTTAATGGAGGAAAGTAAGACAGAAAGTCAGTGGCATTCCAGAAGAAAATTCCTGAGTGTTCCCCAGCCAATTGATATTATGAGAATGGAGAACTATTTTAAAGATTTTTTTTATTTGTCCTGTTCAGTCAATTCATGGTGGTATTTCACATAAAAATAATAAATATTTTGGATCATAGGAACTCACTTATACAAGACAAATAGGAATTGGAGGAACATGGAGTTATGTAGCCCTGGAAGTGGTTATAGAGTTAGGAAAGAATAAGGTCATGAGAGGATATGAAAAGAAGGATGAACCTTCAGCAATGACGTCAAGCTAATACTTCATCTGAAAGATGGTACCTCTAATGGAGACACTTGCTCAATTTACATACAAGCAAATCTATCATTGGAAAATGTTATATTCCTGTACCATTAAGGTTTTTTTCCCTAGATGTTCTATCTTTTATATTCACAGTGGAAAATGCATATGTAAACTTGTCGGTCTTTATTCTCTTTCTTTTTGTTCCTAAACACAGAATAGGAGAGGGAAACCAAATAGTTGGTAATAAAGATTCTGATTTGAAATAGTTAATCCACAAATTGCATATTTGTTATCTATGACACCATGAATTAACTAAGCAGGACAAATAAAAAAAATCTTAACAATAGATCTAGACTCATCAGAAGTGGGAAAGGCTGTCATTCCATTGAATATTCTCTTATGGTTACAATAATCATAGAACCACAATAATTTTATATTAAGAAATTAGTATTATTGGTGAAAGGAAATGTGTCTTTTTGCACACTATTACCAGTTGCAGTGTTGAATTTTAATAGAGGTGTGCTTTTGTGACCTACTAATGGAATAAGATGACAAATATACTGATTTACAGGCATATTACTTTGGAAAAGAAATAAATTCAATGCCCTGAATTCTTCAGATGAGTCATATTGGAACATCTAACAGGTTTGTTCCAACAGAAACATCTCCTAGGGTAATTCATGACACTTGATCGATAGACTGAACAAATTTAAATTTGAGGCTATGGAAAGGATATTAATGTATTGTGCTGTTTGTCCACATATTTTCCAACCAATGAATGGCTACATGGCAAAAGCAGCACTACCCTTTCCTTTGAAGTCAACTTTCAAGGATATTTGAGAATGCAGCAAATCTAAGTGTTTTTTTTTAAATTGAGCCTTACAGATTGACCTTTAAAGGAAAGTATGGTGATTTCTTTGGGGCTACTGAAGAAAACTCCAAAGTATTTAATTAAATAATTCAGGAAGAAATGTACAGTAAAATCTTTTGATTTAGAATGTGAACCAATGTTTACATTCGGATTTCAAAGAGAGATGAAGCTCAGAATTATATTTTAATCAGGTGGTATTCATGGTATACATCATGGCCAGCATTAGCAGGCAGGTTTTTTCTTCTCTGCCTCATTGCTGGAAGTGTTTATTATACGTCACTGTTCGTCATGATAATGAATGAATCCTACTGAAAGCTATTAGTCAATTTCTCACTGTTTGTAGATAAAACATTGCCCTTACAAAACAAATTTACTTAGTTGTTCCTCAGATATATTCAACAAAGTGTTGATAAAAGTGGATTGTATTTGGTTATGAACTGTTTAATCCATGACAGAATAAGATCTATTGAGTTACAAGATGCAACTGCACGCATTGGCTAAAGCAGTCCTGCAGAATATTAAGTTACCATTAATAATATCAAAAAAGTGAATTCAATGTTGGAGAGCATCCCAAAGTATTTCAATTGAGGGTTATCAGGCATTTGAATCGTAGCTATATTAGTGGAAATCAGGGTAGATGACTAACAACTTAACCACAGAGTTAAGTTTTAATGGGTGTCTCATGGGAGTACAAAGAGGACAGTGGAAGTGTAAGGAGAAAATTCAACTGATAATGGTCATTGTGGCTGAAGGTACAACTGCCAGTAGTGAAGAAATCAAAATTACTGATGCGCAGTGTGGCAGAACTGAAGAAGCGTAGATGTCTCAGAGGATTGTAAGGTTGCAGTTGGGGAAAAACAATCCAGGGAAATTTTTAAAACTATGCTGAACCTGGATTCAAGATCGATCAGGGCACTGAAATCATGGTTGAAAAGGGCTCAGTACAAAACAAATTAAGAGCACATGAATTAGGAGCAGGAGCAGCCACTCAATTCTGTTCTCTCATTTTAAAAAATCATGACTTTTTGGCATGATTATGGTTACATTTGGTTTGAGGATGTAACCAGTATAATGGATAAGGGAGATCCAGTGGTAATGCATTTGGATTTTTTGAAAGCTTTAGGGAAAGTTCTGAGGAAAAGATCAGTGTGAACAATTAAAGTGCCTGGTACAGTGGATAATATATTGACATCGATTGAAAATTGGTTGACAGACCAGGAAACAGGAATAAATTAGTCTTTAATGAGGTGGCAGACAGTTATTATTGAGATACCACAAGGATCCATGCTTGGGCTTCACAATTTTTACCATATATCAATGGCACAGAAGGGAAGGGGGGAGAAGAGGAGAGTGGTAGTGATTGGGGATTCAATAGTAAAGGGAGGAAGACAGGACATTCTGTGGACATGAAAGAGACTCCAGAATGGTATGTTACCTTCCGGGTGCCAGGGTCAGGGACAGCTCAGATCAGGTCCACAGCATTCTGAAAGGGAAGGGTGAACAGCCAGAAGTCGTGGTACATATTGGTACCATTGATATTGGTAGGAAAAGAAATGAGGTCCTGAAGAGGGAATATGGGGAGCTAGGTAGGAAGGTGAAAAGCAGGACCTCAAGGGTAGTAATCTCTGGATTGCTGCCTGTGGCATGCACCAGTGAGGGTAAGCATAGGTTGATTTGGCAGATAAATGTGTGGCTGAGGATTTGGTGCAGGGGGCAGGGTTTCAGATTTATGGATCATTGAGATCCATTCCAGGGAAGGTACAACCTGGACAAAAGGAATTGGTTACACCTGAATTAGAGGGTGACAAATATAATTGTGGGCAGGTTTGCTAGAGCTGTTGGGGAGGGTTTAAACTAGTTTGGCAGTGGGATGGGAAACCGAGTGACAGGTTAGAGGTTGGTACATTTAGTATACAAGTAGATGCAGCATATAGAAAGACTGTGAGGAAGGATAGGTAATTGAAAGGGCAAAATTGCAGTCAGTTGGATGGGCTGAAGTGTATCTACTTTAACGCGAGAAGTATCAGGAACAAGGGTGATGAACTGAGAGTGTGGGTAAGTACATGGAACTACGACATTGTGGTCATTACTGAGACTTGGCTGTCACAAGGGCAGGGATGGCTGCTGGATATTCTGGGGTTTAGATGTTTCAAGAGGGTCAGGGATGGAAGTAAAAGAGGTGGCGGAGTGGCTTTGCTGATCAGGGACAGTATTACAGCTGTAGAAAGGGAGGACTGACTGGAAGGATTGTCTACTGAGTCAGTGTGGGTGGAAGTCAGAAACAGGAAGGGAGAGATCACTCTATTGGGAGTATTCTACAGACCCCTCAATAGCAGCAGAGACACTGAGGAGCAGATCGGGAGGCAGATTTTGGAAAGGTACAAAAATAACAGGGTTGTTGTCATGGGTGATTTCAACGTCCCTAATATTGATTGGCACCTCTTTAGTGTAAAGGGGATAGATGGGGCAGAGCTTGTTAGGTGTGTCCAGGAAGGATTCCAGACACAGTATATGGACAGGCCGACTCGAGGAGATGCCATATTGGACCTGGTACAAGGCAATGAGTATGATCAGGCTTCAGATCTCTCAGTGGGAGAGCATTTTGGAGACAGTGACCATGATTCCTTGACCTTTACCATAGCCTTGGAGAGGGATAGGAGCAGACGATATGGGAAAGTATTCAATTAGGGGAGGGGGAATTATGATGCTATCAGGCAGGAACTTGGGAGCGTAAATTGGGAAAAGATGTTCTTGGAGAAATGCACAACGGAAATGTGGAGGTTGTTTAAGGAGTACTTGCATGGTGTTCTGGATGGGTTTGTCCCATTGAGGCAGGGTAAGGATGGTAGAGTGAAGGAACCGTGATTGACACAAGATGTAGACTATCTTGTCAAGAGGAAGAAAGAAGCTTAATTAAGGTTTAGAAAGCAAGGATCAGACTGGGCTCTTGAGAGTTACAAGGTAGCCAGGAGGGATCTTAAGAATGGATTTAGGAGAGCTAAAAGGGGGCATAAGAAGGCCTTGGTGAGTAGCATTAAGGAAAAACCCAAGGCATTCTACATGTATGTGAAGAATAGGAGGATGGCTCGAGTAAGGGTAGGATTGCTCAGGGATAAAAGAGGAAACGTGCCTGGAGTCGGAAGAGGTAGGGGAGGTCCTTAATGAATATTTTGCTTCAGTATTCACCAGTGAGAGAGAACTTGATGTTTGTGAGGATGGCGTACGACAGGCTGATATGCTAGGGCATGTCAGCGTGAGGAAAGAGGATGTGCTGGAAGTTTTGAAAAACATTAGGAAAGATATTGTAAGTCATCGGGACCAGACGGGATATATCCAAGTTTATTACGGGAAGCGAGTGAAGAGATTGCTGCACTTTTGGCAATGATCTTTGCATCCTCACTGGCCTCAGGAGTAGAGCCAGATGATTGGAGGGTGACAAATGATTTTCCTTTGTTCAAGAAAGGAAGTAGGGATAACCCTGGGAATTACAGGCCAGTGAGTCTTACTTCAGTGGTGGGCAAATTACTGGAGAAGATTCTTAGAGACAGCATTTTTGTAAGATAAGATATCTTTATTAGTCACATGTACATCAAAACACACAGTGAAATGCATCATTTGCGTAGAATGTTCTGGGGGCAGCCCGCAAGTATCGCCACGCTTCTGGCACCAACATAGCATGCCCACAACTTCCTAACCTATATGTCTTTGGAATGTGGGAGGAAATTAGAGCACCCAGAGGAAACCCACGCAGACACGGGGAGAATGTACAAACTCCTTACAGACAGTGGCCGGATTTGAATGTAACTGTAAAGCATTATGTTAACCGCTACACTACCGTGCCTGCCACTTATGGGCATTTGGAGAAGTATAGGCTGATTAGGGACAGTCAGCATGACTTTATGAAGAGCAGGTCATGCCTCATGAGCCTGATTGAATTCTTTGAGGATGTGACAAAGCACGTTGATGAAGGTAGAGCCGTGGATGTGGTGTACATGGATTTTAGTGAGACGTTTGATAAGGTTCTTCATGGAAGGCTCATTCAGAAAGTCAGGAGGCATGTGACCCAGGGAAACCTGGCTGTGTGGATTCAGAATTGGCTCACCCATAGAAGACTGAGAGTGGTTGTAGATGGAGCATATTCTGCCTGGAGGCTGATGTCCAGTGGTGTTCCGCAGGAATCTGTTCTGGGAACCCTGCTCTTTGTGATTTTTTATAAGTGACTTGGATGAGAATTTGGAAGGGTGGGTTAGTAAGTTTGCTGATGATGTGAAGGTTGGTGGCGTTGTGGATGGTGTAGAAGGTTGCTGTAGGTTACAACAGGACATTGATAGGATGCAGAGCTGAGCTGAGAAGTGGCAGATGGAGTTCAACCCAAAGAAGTGTGAAGTGATACACTTTGAAAGGTCGAATTTGAAGGCAGAATACAAGGTTAATGGTAGGACTCCTAGCAGCGTCGAGGAACAGAGGGATCTTGGGGTCCAAGTCCATACATCCCTCAAGGTTGCCACGCAAGTCAATAGGGTTGTTAAGAAGGCATATGGTGTGTTGGCCTTCATTAGTCAGGGTATTGAGTTCAAGAGCCGGCAGGTAATGTTGCAGCTCTATAAAACTCTGGTTAGACCACACTTGGAGTATTGTGTTCAGTTCTGGTCGCCTCATTATAGGAAGGATATGGAAGCTTCAGAGACAGTGCAGAGGAGATTTACCAGGATGCTGCCTGGATTGGACAGCATGTCTTATAAGGATAGGTTGAGTGAGCTCAGGCTTTTCTCTTTAGAACGAAGGAAGATGAGAGGTGACTTGATAGAGGTGTACAAGATGATAAGAGGCATAGATCAAGTGGACAGTCAGAGACATTTTCCATGGATGAAAATGGCTAACACGAGGGGGCATAATTTTATGGTGAGTGAAAGAAGGTATAGGGGGATGACAGTTGTAAGTATTTTTTTACACACAGAGTGGTGGATGCATGGAACGCACTGCTGGCAGAGGTTGTTGGGGCAGATACATTAGGGACATTTACGAGACTCTTAGGTAGGCACATGAATGATAGAAAAATGGAGGGCTATGGAAGGGTTAGATAGATCTCAGAGCAGGATAAAATGTCAGCACAACATTGTGGGCTGAAGGGCCTGCACTGTGTTGTAATGTTCTATGTTCAATGATTTGTATGAGGGAACCAAATGTAATATTTCTAGGTTTGCCAACTACATGAAATTGGGTAAAATTATGAATTATGTGGAGGAGATTCACAGCAACTTTGAGAGATTGAGCAAATGGCTCACTCCTGCCCACATTTTATAACTGATTGTAACTCCAAATTTGCATTCCATCACCCATGGTAACCTTTCAACCTCTTGAATGTCAAGTATTTATCTGCCTCCACCTTAACATTATCCAAAGACTCTGCATCTACTACACTTTGAGGAAGACAGTTCCACAGACTCAAGACCATCTGAAAGAAAATATTTCCCATCATCTGTGTCTCAGAAGAGAGACCCTTTATTTTTAAACAGTGACCTCTAGTTCTAGTTTCTCCCGGAAGAGAAAATATCCTCTCCACATCCACCCTGGCAGGACCCCCGAAGATGTTATGGTTAGCAGGGTTTTGGATTACAGGTAGAAGAGAGAACGCAGTTAGGAGAGAAGTGAATTAGTTAATAAATGCTTTGATGAGAATAAACAGAGGGTGGTGATTGGGGAGGTAAGTATAAGCAGTTTTAGTGACACAATAGATTGTGACTCGAAATTTGATATCACAGCAAGGTTGTGAATTTTCTGATTCAGCCTTAGACTGATTCCAGGGAGAGGATAGTCAGAGGCTATGAAGCAGAGTTTGCCATGAGCCAAAGACAATTACATTGGTCTTCCAATATCAAGTAGAAGGAAATTTCTGCTCCTCTAGTGATGGATAATGGACAAGCAGCATAGTCCTTTAGTGGATGCCTCACGAGAGTTTGTTTAATGTTTATGTTTATTTCTTTATTTGTCATTGTACTGTTGCAACAACACAACAAGCTTACGATGGCACTCCCTCGCCTAATAAAAACCAAAACAGTAAATTGATAAGAGCAATTATAACTATAAAGTAAAACAAACATACTTATACAAATATAAAGTATATTAAAAAAATATAAAAAGGCAATGTGCAAATGAACCATGATAATAATAATAATGATAATCAGCAGCATATCAATATATTAAGTAACACAATGATGAGTCCAACCGGTAAAAGGGGGAAGACATAATATGTGTATGCATGTATGTATAGGAGGTGTCAGTCCATGTTCAACAATTTAACAGCTTTGGGAAAAAAGCTGTGTTTCAGTCTTGTAGTGTGTGCATGTACTGTCCTGTATCACCTACCAGAGGGGAGTAGTTTAAAAAGGTAGTGAGCAGGGTGAGCTGGTTCTCGAATGATGTTTAAAGCCCTGCTCCGACATCGAGCCTGATAGATGTCCTCCATGTTTTGGGCCATCTTGATGACCCTCTGCAGAGCCTTCTGCTCCTTCCTAGTGCAGCTGGCATACCAAGCAGTAATGCAGTATGTCAGGATGCTCTCCACTGCACACGGGTAGAAGTTCACCAGAATGTTCTGAGACAGTCTGGCTCTCCTCAATTTCCTCAAAAAATAGAGGCATTGCTGTGCCTTCCTGATGATAGCTGATGTGTGTATTGCCCAGGAAAAGTCCTCGGTGATGTATGCTCCCAGGAATTTAAAACTGGAGACTCTCTCCACAGCCTCGCCACCAATGAACACTGGACCAAGATCTATCTTCCTTGACTTCCTGATGAGTAAATGACAGGTGCTATCAATATACATGCAACAAATTGAGTGCATGGATGAAAAACAGAAGAGGATCAAGGATAGAGCCTTGGAGGTAATGGTGCAAGATTGGGAAAATGTGGCTTGGGAGTAATTTTCCATTAAGGCAGCTGAAGTGGTGGGCAGAGATTTGAGAGGCCAGCTGACTAAGAAGGGAAAATAAAAGAAGATATTGATATCATAATAGAAGAGGAGATGGTGCAAGTTGGATGGGTACAGGAAGAATAAAGCAAAGAGAAGTTTGAAAAAAAGAACAAACGATGAAAAAATAATGAAAGTAGAAGAGATGACTCGGGTCCAAACAAGACAAGAAAATAAGTGATTGTGAGCCTTAACATTTCTAGTAACTCTCTACTCAGAAGTTTCAAAGTGCTTCTGGCAACAACTGAAAATATATGCATTTATCTCAGTTGGATTTGATTTATGCTCTACTTCTATACTTGTGGATTCAGAATTTCAGTTGTTAACTGTAGAGGCAGTCTTTATTCCCTTAACAAACCACAGCTAAAAACTTTACTTCCATACAACTTATTCGACCAAGTTCTTTGATAGTTCTTGGAGGTAGTACCAGACCCTTTGAGTCTTGCACCAAATGGATTCTGCAACAGAGTTTCAATTCCCATATACCTCCCATAATAAGGAACAATTATTTCCTCCTTACTATATTTGCTGTCTCAACTTATTCAGTTCTGGAAATGCTGTGGTTTTGCCACGTCTAAAAATGTTTTGGTTCTCTCTACCTTGTCCTGTCCTGATATTCTCTATCATATAATACCCTGATCTCCATCCTTATTCTGCCAACCAACATTATATAATAACCAACCAATACAGGGCAGCATGGTGGTGCAGCTAGCACAGCCAGTTCCTCACAGTGCCAGAGACCTGGATTCAATCCTGAGCTTGGCTGTTGTCCTTGTGGAGTTTGTACGTTCTCTCTATAATCATGTGGGTTCCTTCTGGATGCTCTGGTTTCCTCCTACATCCCAAAGCTGTGCAGGTTAGTAAGTTAATTGCCCACTATAAATTGCCTCTAGTGTGTAGATGAGTGGTAGAATCTGGGGAGTTGATGAGTATGTGGAGAGAATAAAAAATAGGGTTAATGTAGGATTAGTGTAACTGAGTGGTTGATGGTCAGCTTGGACTCAGTGGAGCAAAGGGGTTATTTCCATGCTGTATCTCTCAATGACTATAACATTTAATCCATCAAGAAATAAAATTTGTCTTTGGTTGCTAGTGCTGAATGATTGCAAGTGTGTTATTCACCTATTGTACTCAGCTTTGCACATTTAGTTCTAGTGATAAGTAGGAGGTGAGTACAACCACCTATCATTATTCATGTATATGTTTATTGTTGATAATCAAAGAAAAAATTGTCTCCTTGTCCACTACAACTCTTCTCCTTGTTTTCCAATGGCCATGTTTATCTTTTTACTGTGGCCTCCCATGTCTTACAACCTTCTTCAAATCTGTTTCTACGTTTCGCCAGTGGTGACTATACCATCATCACCCAGTCCTTGCAAAGCACCATTCAAACTCTTGGCCAGTGTCTACCTCAATTCTTTGTGCAAGATGTGGTCAACCTTTCTAATTTCCTCCTCATCACCTTAACAATTGTTTATCTCCCACAACACAGTAAAGGTAAAGCATGACATTTAATTTGCATGTCAATGCTGGGTAGTGTGAGGGAGGTGACAGGAGATCTGATTCATGGTTGAAGATTGAAAGAGTGAGTAAAAGAAACAGACAAATGGAGGAGTGCCCAAGGGTGGCTACTGTCAAATTCATCCCCCTATTGTCAATGCTGTGAAATCCAGTGACGTAACAAAAATATATCAGAAATGTATCCTCAGTGTCATGTAAGCACTCCCATTTACAGAAAAGGTCATGCTAATAAACGTACTATTAATTATAAGAGCAGAGGCATGTTTTCAAAAATCTTACAACTTGGTCTTAAGTATTGCTGGTCATTAGCTTGCATTGTTTAACCTGGATTTAAACCTAAAAAAAACATGTTCTGTGCATCAAACACAGTGAATAATAAATGGTGATAAGGTGATAACATGTTAACAAAATATTCCCTGCAGTGTATTGATAATGCAATATCACAGTAAGCATCTTGGTACAAATTGCATTTGACCTGTGCAGATTTTCTATTTTAGTTATTTGAAAGCAAAGCTTTTACTTCAAATTCAATTTTCACTTCTGAATAATGTAATGAGAAAATATGCATGTCAAAGCAAGAGTAGTTCCATGTATTCTTTCAGTCTTTCTTGTGAGATGATTTTTCTGGTCCAAATTACATCTACTTCAGCCTACTGTTAAATCATAGGAAGTGATATAACAAGATGACAGCAACAACAACACAACAAAGACCACTGCAAAATGACTGCACAAGAAAGCAACGCAAAATATTGAGGCAGAGAGGGAAATCAACCCTGCAGAATTGTGTTTAATGTACTTTCTTTATTCTGATGAGTAGAGTGGGAAAGTCTATAATCACCATGACTGTGATTTTTAAAATGACATACTGTAAGTGCATGTATGCAGTTACTGCGTCCAATAATTAATGAGCAATCTCATTAAAACTACTTATTGGACCTGCTTGATTTTTAAATAGACCAATCTCACACAGTTTCAGTCATTTCAGGATCAAATCTGCCTTGTTACATTTGATCTCCACATAACTGCAAAAAACAGCATGAATCAAACAACAGTGGAGAGCTCCATCTTCAACCTCAGCACTGTTCTTCCTTTTCATGATATTTTCCATACGAGGTCTGCTTTAGACCCAAGAATGCTGAATTCTTTGTGTTCCTGTCAAAAATTTGCTGCCTGGCCAAACTTTACACAGAGTGAGCCACTTTTATTAAACTTGCCCATAATGGAATATTACAATGATGGAAATCTAAAACAAAAACTGAAAATACCATAAACATCCAGTAAAATTCTCAGTGTTGTAAGATATCAACTCTGCCTCTATACAGTTTATCAAACAAGGTTGCAGAACAGTATGGTTTATTAGTTCATAAAGAAACAAAAGTTACTATAATTATTCCAATATATAATCTTGCAAAATATATAACACAAATATACAGCCTGCAACTGATAATGATTCAGCAAAGATCAGCATAGTTCAGTAATGTTGTTGTGACAGCAAGCACTCAGACTTAAACAGATCAAGACAGGCCAAGATTACCCTGTTCCATATCAAGGTGGTCCATTGTCATACTCCTAGATTCTGCTCTGTGCTGCACCTTTTTTATGATTTGATTTCAATATTGCCCTAAACTCACTCATCTAGTCATAAGAGAGATAGCAGGATGGACTTCTCTTTTGGGAAGTCAAATAGAGTTAGTACATATACAGTAAATGGTAGAGCACTAAGGAATGTTGATGAATAAAGAGACCAAGGAATCCAAGTCCATAGTTCCTTTAAAGTGGCAATGCTGGTTTATAGTGTGGTGAAGAAGGCATATGGCATAGAACATAAGAGTTGAGATGTTAAGTTGTAATTTTACAAAACACTGGTTAGTGCGCACTTGCTATATTGTGTACAGTTCCAGTCACCACACTATAGAAAGGATGTTATTGCACTAGATGGTGCAGAGGAGATTCACCTGGATGTTGCCTGGATTGAAGGACTTTATTTAAGAGGAAAAATCAGATAGTCTGGGTGTGTTTTCCTTGGAATGAAGGAGACTGAGGAATGACCTGATAGAAGTAGGTAAGGTTATGAGAGGCATAGATGAGGTAGATAGTCAAAATCTTGTTTGCATGGTAGGCATATCAAAAAAAAACATGAGGGTATTGGCTTAAGGTGAAAGGAAGGAGTTTTAAAGGGGATCTGTTGGGCAGGTTTTCTGCACAGAAAATGGCCGATATTTCAAATGCACTGTCAGGTGGTGGTGGAATCAGATACAATTATTATGATGCAGGGGCATTTAAACAGACGAGGCATAGAAGGATATGGTCCTAGTACAGGCAAATGGGATTAGGGTAGAAGGGGAAAAAGGTTTTATGGAAGTGGTGGGTTAAAGGGTCCACTTCTGTCCTGTACATCTCTATTGCAGTGAAAACAAGTCATGGAGGAGGGAAGAAAAGGAGGGGAGGAGGCAGAGAGAGCGTGGGAGGAGGAAGACAACAGAAACAACAACTGACTGCTGGATAAGGTGCTAGAAGTAGGAATCCACATCCAAATGGTGTCTAGATAAGCACTTGAATTGTTATAATCTACAGGCTGCAAAGTGGGATTGGTCTGAATGGTGATCTCTTGAGCAGGGAATGATATAATAGAGTCCGCTTCCATGGTAGCAATGTCTGTAATTCTAACATTCACTTTGCTGATCAAATCTAAGTGCAATAGAAGAAAGCTAGGAAACTGAACTTGAACCCAAAATACTGCAAAGCCAGTGAACAACAGTTAATGAGCTGGTCTGAACCATATTCTGCTTTAACAAGCTTCAGCCCTAAACTGGTATACTACCATTGTCACTCACTGGTCAGGAGAAGTCAGCTCTTTTGCTGAGCCAGATCATAGTTCATGTCTTTGTAGAGGAATAACAATCCCAGGGAGTCCCAACTTGTTCTGGTAATGGTTGAAGATATTTTACCATGGGCCCAGTTGTCTCCGCCAACCTGATAACTCATTCCCTTATAGACCTTCTTCTAAGGCAATCTTTCAGGATCAGGGATGACTTTTATGGTTCTGAGGTGGTTAATAAGGCCAATGTAGGAACAGTAGATTTTGTAACACATGGGGAAGGTACTGACTGATGGGGTACTTCGTGATGCCACTACCAGACACATTTTCACTTCTCTTCCCACTTAAACACTCCAAGGCCATGATTCCCTCTGGAATAGTCTGGTTCATTCTTCCATCTCCATTAATATGCTCTTTGTTTCACATAACATTTCCCATGCAACCACAAGAGATGCAACGCTTGGCCTTTTACCTTCTCCCTTCCTGTTGTCCAAGGACAAACACTCTTTCCTAGTGAAGCAGCAATTTATTTGTTGTACTTCCAATTTAGTATACTGCTTTTGATGCCTCACTTTATAGGCTCCCTCATGTTGTAACATAGAAATATGAAAATCAGGACCAAGAGTAGAAATTTTTGGGGCCCTTCATACTTGATCCACCATTCAACATGAGCTTTAATTTTGCACATGAGATTGTGGGGCCTTATCAAAAGCATCCTCAAAGTCCAGTGGTCACATCATAACCATTGCTTCTCCTCTATTTTGCCAGTTGCATCCTCAAAGTTTTATTAGATTTGCTTAGCATAATGAGGATAGCAATTGGAGATTGAGTGACTGCTTTGTAGAACACTTCTATTCAGTCCATAAAGGAGATTCAGTATCAAGTCATTTGTCATTCTCCATCATACTCCCACACAAACCTTTGTTCTAGTCTCCTACATTGTTCTAAAGAAGACCAACAGAAGCTTGACGTTAGAGGTGACTAAGGCGAAAGTAGCATTGCAAGAGTTAGACAAGTAGTAATGCATAAGTGGACATTACAAAATGGAGAACTGACTAGCTATTATGGGACTTGACCACATTTCATTTTGTGGTCTCACAGAGAGAACTGATCAGCTAGGCTTCCCTTATCAGCACTGAGGCATTTTGAGCGCAATACACAAGATCACTGAGTACAGGGTTATTGTTCTTCTTCAGAGACAATGACATGGTGTCTGGTTTGCATCATAGAACAACCCAGAGCTGTCTATCATCTGTCCATAAGATGGTTAACCTGTCCCCTTATATTTGTAAAACATATGGTTGTGTTTGCGTATAATGCATATAATCGTTAAAATTTTTTGTCTTTAATAAACTGGGAAGAACTGGAAAAGGGTATAGTAATGTTTTCATTTGTTCTGTAGATAAGCTGTCTGGAACACGCACAGCTTCTCTCCACTGGTGATATACTTAAAAAAAATACTCATATAATAAACCCTTGGTGCTTGAAACAGATCTGTGTCCCTTGTGATGCTTCAATCACTCAATTCCCCTCACACTTAAGAAACAGCACTTCATCTCTGACAAGGCATAATATTTCACACATTACAATAAGTTCAGCAAATTCAGATAATCAGTCATTCTGATTTGTATCTCACATTTCTGGCATTCAGGTGTTGTTATTTCTTCTTTTGTTTCTCATTGGATTTTACTAACCTCTTTCAGCCAACACCACCACCACTTCTGTTTATCAATCCCTCTTGGTATCTTCTTTATCACAGACCATTTGCTTTCTCCACCTCCTCTCATTCTCTGCAACTTAAAAATTTCTTTCCTAACTTTTCTCAGTTCTGGTGAAAGGCCATAATTTGAAGTGCTCACCCTGTTTCTCTCTCCATAAATGCTATGTGATCTAGAACATAGAACACTACAGCACAGTACAGGCCCTTCGGCCCACAATGTTGTGCCGACATTTTATCCTGCTCTAAGATCTATCTAACCCTTCCCTCCCACATAGCCCCCTACTTCTCTATCATTCATGCATCTAAGATCCTCTTAAATATCCCTAATGTATCTGCCCCCACAACCTCTGCCGGCAGTGTGTTCCACGCACCCACCACTCTCTGTGTAAAAAAAACTTACCCCTGACATCCCCCATATCTTCCTCTAATCACCTTAAAATTATGTCCCTCTTGTTAGCCATTGTCACACTGGGAAAAAGTCTCTGACTGTCCACTCGATCTATGCCTCTTATCATCTTGTACACCTTTATCAAGTCACCTCCCATCCTCCTTCTCTCCAAAGAGAAAAGCCCTAGCTCGCTTAACCTATCCTCATAAGACATGCTCTCCAATCCAGGCAGCATCCTGGTAAATCTCCTCTGCACCCTTTCTAAAGCTTCCACATCCTTCCCGTAATGAGGCAACCAGAACTGATTACAATCTGCTGAATATATCCAAATATTTCTGTTCTATTAAAATGTGTCCTCACCAACAATGCATATTGTTACTGCACTATCATAAAACTCCATTTTCCACCTTCACTTCCCATAAACAATGAAGAAATGCGCAATATTTGCTAAAGTGCCAGTTGTCATTGTTAATCTTTTGCCATTGAATACCTAATCTATGTATTTCTTTTACCTAATCTGTGTTGAATTCTATCCAATATTTATCTGCCCATAGTTTTTTTTATCCAGATCCTTATAGATTATTTTTAATTGATTAGCTTAATTTCACCTACACCTATCTATTGTTAACTGTGGACACTTTACATCAGTTTTTTTGTTATCCAAACTATTTATGGAATTAATAAAACAATAAGGGATCCCAATTTCTGGAGGAATTACTCTCTCCAGCTGTTTCCTCTTTGATATGACTTCATGCAAGACATCAAATAACATCTTCTTTAATGACTACTTGTCATGTTGCCGTACTATTCCAGATTTTCCTTAATTCTGCTGCAGAATTCCCTTCATCCTTGACATGGGTTTGGAGCCAAGAACCAGAGATATATCAGTTTTAAGTCATGGTTTAATTTATTTAAGTTGCAACACCCATGAGGTCCAATTCCAGATCATATGTTTGAGATGTTTCTGACAACGTAATCACATCAACTTGTTGGGTGCACTATTACAAAGGTTACAGGAAACTTTATAACTGAATCTGGGAAACTATTATGGAGAAATTACAGTGCTTCTTATTACAGAAGGAGGGATAACAAATGGAAAGGCTTACTTTAAGTATAGCCAATTTTGACTTTGCTGTAAGACAGCTTTTACTTTTTCATACAACTACAATTTTGACAAAATAAAAGCTTTAAATTGCTGCATTGTTAAAGTTAGTAGCATTAAACTGCCTTCTGGAAGATGTGTCTGATTGCTTTTCCCAAACAGTCATCACATCCCTCAAGAAATATTTCATAATATTATAGTTAAAACAGTTAAAAATAACAAAACACAGTGACAATCAACAGCAGAAGGTCTGACCCATAGTTGTATCTTTCAAAAAATGTCATCCAATCTCATTCTATATCACAGCTTTGGTCCAAACATGAATTCCAGAGGAGAGATGAAAATGAGTGCACTTGATATCAAGGCAGCATTTGACTGAGTGTGGCATCAGGACCCCTGGTAAACTGAAGTCAATGGGCATCAAGGGAAATCATTTCAATAGTTGGAGTCATGCCCCACACAACAGAAATTGGTTATGGATGTTAAAAGTTAATTATCCCAGCCCCTGGACATCACTACAGGAGTTCATTATGGCAGTGACCATTTCAACTGCTTCATCAGTGATCTTCCTACCATTAGAAGGAAAAAGTGGGAATATTCACTGATGAATGCACAATATTCAATTTCATTCACAGCTCCTCAGGAAATGAATCAGTTTATGCCTGTATGTTGTAAGACCAATACATATTAAGGCAAGGACTGATAGGTGGCAAAAAATTCATTTACATTACTGACATTGAATTGTCATCATCAACATTCTGGGGTGACTGCTGACCCGAAACTCAACAGAAACCTGCCAGATAAATACTGTGGCTCCAAAAGCAAGTCAGAAACTGATTATTCTGTGTGAATGAATCAGCTCCAGGCAACCAAAGCCTTACCACTATCTTCCAGACAGAGCGAATGTGGTGGAATATTTTTCACTAACCTGAATGTGTGCTGCTTCAAGATCACATTGGATGCCATCCAGGATAAAGCAGCCTCTTTGAATGGAATGCCTTCACTGCCCTAAATATTAATTCCTTTCCTAACCATGGCTGCAGTGTGTATCACCTATGAAATGCACTGAAGTTACTCATCTACACTGCCTCCACAGTACTTCCCCTGTCCATGACCACCACACAGAAAGAGAGGTCTGGCAGATACATGTGAACACCATCACCCATAGTTACCCTCCAAATTAGTGTTCCTTCATCTTCATTGGATCTAGATCCTGGAATTCCAATCCAACAGCATTACGAAATTATTTTCACCAGAATAAGTGAAAGAAGGTGGCTCACTATTGCCTTGGGGGTATGGAAGGATGAGCAATAAATGTTGGCTTTGTCAGCAATTCCACATCCCAAAAACAATGAACAAATAATAAAAAAATAAAATCTCCATTGTAAACATATGAGCAGAGGGAACACAGACCATCGCAAATGTAAATCTGCGCTTTTTATCAGCTGGAAACTAACTCATATCCTATAAGTGCATGCCATCCAGAATAGTGTCCCAGTCGGCAAAGATCAATAGACAACGATGACTTTCATTTATGTACCATGTTTAAAGCATGTGAATGTTTTTGACACAATAGATGTCAAAGTACAAGTGAATGTTTCTGAAGTTTTCATCCAGCCAGGCAAACCTTGGAAGAGTGTAGCGAACGATATTTCCAGTTCCAGTTAACCTACTTATTTTCTATAACTCAAGCTCTCTTCCACTTGCAGAATCCCAACCAAGTCTATATTGAAGCTCTCCTTGTTCTCTGCAATTGAAATTCTTCTACTTTTGCTTCCATGTGACTTTTGGAAGTATCTACAAATGTTTAATCATTTGGTTAGATATCCAGAACCTTGCATCAACATTGAGCTAATAGATGCCCTTAGTCCCTGGCTAAAGAAGGCTACATCTTGTGTGCTGATGATCACAATGTCACTCATGGGTTTGTGTCATTCTTCAGTTGAAGAGGGTTCAACCACATTTTGCAGTAGATGCCCTGATGTGGTTCAGTCTGCACCACACTTTTCAACAGAGGCTGAATAATTCGTTTTAAAACTCCCTAATCCTTCAAGATCTAGCTCAAATAAACTGTCTTCTTGGACAGAACCTGATGTCCAATTTAATTGGAAGCTATCAATCATATCCCAAAATAAATTTACTCTTCTCAGGAGATGGAAGTCTGAGTTCCCTTTGCAGAGATCTAGAAACTCCCATTTCACTTCAGCACTTTTTTGATTGAAAAAAAATTAATTTCTTTGATCTTTCAAGGCGAAAAAGCAGTAGGTGTATTCCAATCTGCACTCAATTCCCTTTTCCACTTTCCCAGCACCTGTAAATTGAGTTTTTAAAAAAATGTATCAGAATCCTTATTATCTATAAGATTGCCTCTATTTGGAATCTTGTGACTGAGTGATTAGAATTCAGAAAATGTACTTCTGACTTCAGAAAACGTACACCCCTGATTAGCTGGGGCTAATTGCTAAACACTAAATCCAGTACATTAACTTTTACTTGTACAACATCATGTCGAGTTCAGCAGCAAACATCAATTGCAGCAAGGACTGCCTCTTGGGCTGTTCCATCGCCACTTATCTCTTGTTTCTCCACTCAGTAAGTGGGTAATTAAAATTTTCCCATAAGTACAGTCCACCTTCAATGTTATAGAGGGGTTGCAGTCCCAGAAAACTGCCCCATTGCAATATTCCGTAATGTGAATGATAGAACCATAGAACAATATAGCACAATACAGGCCCTTCGGCCCACCATGTTGTGCTGACCTTCAAACCACACCTAAGACTATCTAATCCCTTCCTCCCACATATCCCTCTATTTTAAATTCCTCCATATGCTTATCTAACAATCTCTTGAACTTGACCAATGTATCAGCCTCCACCACCACCACCCCAGGCAGCGCATTCCATGCACCAACCACTCTCTGGGTGAAAAACCTCCCTCTGATATCCCCCTTGAACTTCCCACCCATTACCTTAAAGCCATGTCCTCTTGTATTGAGCATTGGTGCCCTGGGAAAGAGGCGATGGCTGTCCACTCTATTCCTCTTAATATTTTGTATACCTCTATCATGTCTCCCCTCATCCTTCTTCTCTCCAATGAGTAAAGCCTTAGCTCCATTAGTCTCTCCTCATAATCCATACTCTCTTAATCCAGCAGCATCCTGGTAAATTTCCTCTGCACCCTCTCCAACACCTCCACATCCTTCCTATAATGAGGCGACCAGAACTGGACACAGTACTCTAAGTGTGGTCTAACCAGAGTTTTGTAAAGCTACAACATTACTTTGTGGCTCTTAAACTCGATCCCACGACTTATGAAAGCTAACATCCCATAAGCTTTCTTAACTACCCTATCCACCTGTGAGGCAACTTTCAGTGATCTGCAGATATGGACCCCTAGATCAAAAAAACCCTTAACAAAAATTGAAAAAATTTGTTGTTTCTTTCACGTTTTGTGTTTTTTTTTCCCACGTAAGTTCTGTACAAGCAAACTGTTATTCCCTATCTCAAAATTTTTGATAGTGATACAGTGTATGTGAGTTTGGTAAGGGCGAATTTCCATTACCCAAAGTGCCGTAATGTAGGCATGTATCTTGCTTTCATTGTCTACCTTATTGATTAGGTAGCACAGCTGCAGATGTAAATTAATTCTTACCTTGACTTGTTGGTCTCTAATCTGGAGGTAACAATACCCCTGATACTTCCACTGAATCAGATGCAATTTCCTTGTGGCCATCAGTAAATATATCAGGGGCAAGAAGGTAGCCAGGGAAAGAATGGGCCTCTTAGAGGGACCAAAGAGGTAATCTATGTCTAGATCTGGGTGATGTGGGCAGTCCTAAATTAATCCTTTACATCTGTATTCATCAAGAAGAACATGGAAGATAGTGGGTTCAGGGAGGGTGACATTCCTGGTAAAGAATATTATTTTTAAGGACACAGAAAATAGGAAAAGCAGTAGGCCACACAGTTCCTCAAGCCTGCTTAGTTTTTTGACTAAGATCACGGCCAATGATCTAAGTCCGATCCCCATAATCCTCTATTCCCCTGTACTCCAAATACCTATCAGTCTTGGGCCTGAAGGTCCTTAGCCTCTTTATGTGTCATGATATGAAAGTATTGTTCACAGGCTTCTGCACTGTAAGGAAAATCCCTTAAATTGATATGGAATTTGAGCTATTGCAACTCAGCCCATCAACAAAGTATTCAGAAAATGTTATGCTTAATGATGCAAAATCCAGATGAGTTTTTAATGGTGTACTATGACATAAATAATAGTACAAAATATGTATTGTAATTTTCCACATAAGATATTTCCAAATAATGGATTTTAAAGTACAAAATAATCTTCTGTTATTTTTAGTAAAAAATTGCTTATGATATTTCAGTTTCTACTCTATATTCTAATCGTTATTTAACATTCTATGTAACATTAAAGTAAATATTTAAAAATTGTGCATTTTGTTTCTGGGTAAAATGTCTGTGAAAATTAATTTGATTGGCTGCTTAACTAGCTTGATGGCATCTTAGCTGTTGGTTGCTAAAGATCCTGTTGAAATGAAACCTGATAGAAAGAGGTATCATAAAATTGGAAGTTCCTGCTACAGGAATTGTCAGATCTTTGTGGGAAGATTTTTTCTGAGGTCATTAACAAATGGCATTGCTTTGTTGCGGAACACAAATTCTGGGCTGATAATTTACTGTCACGGCTGACAGTCCTTTACCATATGATTGTGCAATGCATCAAGACATTAGAAGGTTGTAAAACTCAGAAACCTGACGTACAGTGGCTGTAAATACTTGGGACAATTTACCTCTAACCATTTGAATTATTCATTACTGCAGGAATCAGGCTTCAGACAATCAGACTTTCTAAGTCTTCCTGAGGTTCTAATATTAAAAACAATAAAAATATTAATTGTTCCTTTACAAAGATTATTAAAGTAACATATGAAGTTTTATTGTTTGTTAAACATTTATCATGTGCCAAGTAAGTAGCTTATTTGCAAGTTGAGAAGTACGAAAACAACATTGATAGCAACATCTACCATCAAAGATCCCAACCATTTGGGCCATGCCATCTTCTCACTGCTACCATCAGGCAGGAGGTACCTAAAGCCCCACACCACCAGGTTCAAGAACAGCTACTCCCCTTCAATCATTCAGTTCCTGAACCAACTGGCACAACCCTAATCACTACCTCAACAGAGCAACACAATGACTACTTTGCAGTACGATAAACTTTGTTTTATTTTTGGTTCTGATTGTGTTCTTTCTTGTAAAAATTGTGTATAATTTATGTCCAATTTATGTTTTTCTTGTGAATGCTGCTTATCTGATGCTATGTGCCTATGATAGTGCTGCAAGTAAATTTTTCATTGCACCTGTGCATACATGTATTTGTGCATATGAAAATAAACTTGACTTTGACCCTTAGTTGTGCTAATGAACAGCCTGGTTCCTGTCATTCTCACCAGTGAAGTCATGTTCCCTGAAATAAACTACACCATGATCTTTCTCGGTGACAGCTTATATTTGTGATTGCTAAATTATAACAATTAAACTTACTGATGCTGTTTGCAAGAAAGATTACTGAGACCCACAACATGACATTAATCAATTTTTTTATTTGTTCTGATATAACCATGCTCTGTAGCGAAAGGAACATTGCTCCATAAACACATCCACATAAAAGATCTGTGAGGTCACATATCACTTAAATTCGTGCACCAAAGTCCATCAGCATGTTCCCATTTTTGCCAGCTGGCTTTATCCTAATTCAATCAAAAGCATGCTAAAGAGAAAAAGCTGCAAGTTTTTTTTCCTATATAAAATATTATACAAAAAACAAATATGAGCTAAGAAATAATTTAAGTTATGGAGCATTGGAAATCATTATAGAAGGTCTTATGATGTGAAAGTTAGAGGAAATATCCTATCTTCAAAAGTATATTTACTTGATAAATGAATACTGATAAGCAAAAGTTAAATTAATATCAACCAATGGTTTATTAAGTCAATGTTGTATAATTCAATGTTGTGAAAACTGATCAAAGTGAAGACCTGGTTCTCGGACTTGAAAATGTTTTAATGAACCTGATTTTAAAAAATCCATATACAATAGAGTTATGCACCAGAAGCTATGCTCTGTTAAATTTTACATGCACTAACATGAGAGAAAAAAAAGAGTAATTTAAAATATCCAAATGACTTCACAGTTTTATGTCTTCAGAAAAGACATTGCTGATGTTGACAGGATAATATTCATTCGAAAACACTGCACTAGAGATTAAAAACCACAAATTGATCATATTGAATGTTCTTTATCCTACTAAATAATTCTGAAGGATTCGTTAATTCATTTGTTGGAAACAATTTATCTGCTTATTATTAGTAACATTTAATAATTTATGACAGCCTTGAGATCTTTTGGTTGGTTGGTTAACTATAGAAGTGGTTCAAAGTTGCAAAAAGATTCTTTCCTTAATATTTGATATTTATCTATCATTGATTCTCATTGACATTAAAAATGTCTGGAGACAGGAAAGAGGTTACCATTTCCTTGCAATGTCTCATTCTAATGACTCCTTGTGAAGCTGTACATTACAATGGCTGACAGTTAAGAATGAGTGAGTGAACAGGCAAATAAATATTGTTCTTATTTTAAAAAGAAAAGATGCTGTCTGAAGAAAATATTCCAATCTGATTTGCATTGAAACATATAATCAAATGCTGGAATGGCAATATAATCCAGCTGGAGATTTAATGGCATTGAAACCATCAGCAAGTACTCAATACTGTCTCCAATTTTTACCTGTTATTTTGTTCTATATAAACTTACAGAAAACTTCTCAGAAAGTGTTTTGCTGATGAAAATTTCAAAATAAAAATTGAAAACCCAAGTCTCAAGAAGCTTAATTTGATTCAATTCAAATTGATTCACAGAGAGAAAAAAGAATCAGCAACTTCGAGGAAGATATTTTAAATCTAGCACCAAAGTTAGCAACGCGCCTGTTTATGCATGATAGTGTTGGTTTAATGGGAAGCCTCAGTCCATTTTAATGAGGTATGGCCATTAACATTTCATCACTGGTCAAAAACCCATCCAAAAAAAGTGTTTAGAAAGGGTAGGGCCTGAAAAGGACAAAGAAAGAAGGAATGAGTATAGAGAAAGCTAAGTCAGATATTTTAACTGATAAGATGGGGGGATAAAATGAAGTACACATGATACTTAAGTAAAATACTTCCTGCATTTGTGGAAACTCCAAGGTGTTGAGGATGTTCAGGACACATGGTGCAGGGTTCTGACCCGCAATGTTGACATTTCCCTTCCTCCCACAGATGCTGCTTGATCCTCTGAATTCTTCCAGCAATTGTTTGTTGCATTTTAATAATATAGTTAATTGTTAATGACTCTTCAAAGTTTCAATGTAATTCATAATGTTCAAGCTCTCCGACATCTTTGACTGCCAGCAAGGCAGAGAACGTAGTTGAATCATCTTTCAAAATGAAACAGTTGGCAAGTTTGCTCTTTACTTTTATAGGTCCTGCACAGCACTGAACCTCACTGTCCAGAGAAGAGTCAGCTTCCTGCAGGATATTCACACTGGGGGACAAACTCCTCATGGAAATGGATTTAGTGGGCAGGTAACTGATGAGTGTAGGCAGTTTGTTGGTCTGTGCAGATCTAGGCTGTCAAAGTTTATATATAATTCTTTGTAACACTTTGATATTTACAAGGAAGTGCCTGATGCTGAGAGTCATGTCATGCTTCTTACCAGTAGTCAGTCTGACTCTATTTGTACTTAAGATCTGATTGTAAATAGGTCACATTAACATAATATCAAGTTTAGATATGAACACCTCAAGTTGAATCTATCAAGATTTATGCAAAAGTGCTCTCTGCTTCAAGAAATATAAAATTATCTTCCCAACTCATGGTCTGGTTTTCAAATGACAATATTAATCCCCAGAAGGTTCATATAACGAACGCACAAAGATTCTGCAATAGATCGCCAGAGGCACAAAAAGTTCTGCAGGTGCTGGAATCTGGAGTGATACACAAAAAGTGCTGGAGGAACTCAGCAGCTCAGCAGGACCAGGCAGAATCAATGGTAGACCCATTGTTTCTGTCTGCTCTTGCCCCACTGAACTTGTGTCCTCATATCTTGACTCCATTTTGTCCCTCTTGGTTCAGTCCCTTCCCACCCATGAATATGACACTTCGCATTACCCTCCATCACTTCAACAACTTCCAGTTCCCCAGTCCTGACCGCCTCATTTTCACCATGGACATCGAGTTTCTGTACACTTCCATTCCCCATCAGGAAGGCCTTAAGGCTCTCCATTTCTTTCTTAATAATAGATGCAACCTGTTCCCCTCCACCACCACCCTCCTCCATCTGGTGAAACTGGTTCTCACCCTTAACAACTTTTCTTTCGGCTCCTCCCACTTTCTCCAAACTAAACGTGTAGCTATGGGTCCTAGCTATGCCTGCCTCTTTGCTGGCTACGTGGACTAGTCCGTGTTCCAAACCTAGACCGGTAACGCCCGCCAACTCTTTCTCCACTACGTTGATGACTGCATTGGGGCTGCTTCCTGCACCTGTGCTGAGCTCATCAATTTCATCAACTTTGCCTCCAACTTCCACCCTGCCCTCAGATTCACTTGGTCCATCACTGACACCTCTCTCCCCTTTCTGGATCTCTCTGTCTCCATCTCCGGAGACATATTAACAATTATATCATAACTATGTTGATTCTAACATGTGTTTTTCTTTAATTATACTTTAATATAAAGCAGACTAACGTATCTGAAAAGCATACGTGAGTCATTACAATTTATCTGTACTATTCTAGCTCAAGCCAATCAAGCATTAATTCTACTTGAATAACATCATACTGAAGAGGTTTGCAGTCTAGATGAACAACAACAACGACACACATTTTTCCAATGACGGCAAACACCTGTTATGCAGTTTCACACATATGGGATATTGGCTTTCTGTTTGTGCTGATGCTTTGCATGTATTGTTACTTTAAAGAGATTCATAACGTATTATTTTACAGCAGTTTGTTGGCACTGAACATTTACCTTTATACCCGAATCCTGTCAAACCACATGGTTTCAAAAGAAATATTAACAGCAAGACTAACATCCTACATGAATTAGTGAGAAGCCATGAACTCGTTAGAAATCTAAGCAAAATAAGTTATTTATAGGAAGAATAAGATCTGAATAAAATCAATGCTGAATATGGGAATGGTTACTTAACCTAGAATTTATTTTTTGCTCAAACAAAGCAGAATCCTGCAAACCCCAGAAGCCTCAGTTGAAGGTGATAAGATATAGGAAAAGACTAATGAGGGTGATCTTAACTATTGATCACATGTTGAACATGTGCCAGGTAACAGTTTCAAGATAAACATAATAGCTGCATCTCTTGTGCAGTTTGATGGGAATAACGCTATGCATACCATAAAGAAATACCACCAGTATTTGATGCATTGGCTACAATGGAGCAGGACAGCTAGTGACAAGCCCTTTTAAGCAGATTTATTTACTCATACATATATGTCTTTAAATTTTCAGATAGCATTGCAGCAAGAGGCCATATGAACCCTGAACAACATAAAAACAATCTAAATCGTCAGCTCATGAAGTCTGAGAAGTAAACAGCAAAAGGAGTGAGAAAGAGGGAAAATTAGAGTGACTGAATTCAATGTCAAATCAGCTATAGAGAAATAAATAATGAGGTGGGGAGGATCAGTTTGAAGAAAGAGAGATAGAAAGGAAAATTAAGAATTTAGTTTTAAATTTTAATTTCTTCCAAATCTATTTTTTAATTAATTCACTACCTGAAACGTGCAACCACACATAAAATTATTTACTTTCTGGGTAAGAGATGTTGAATGGTTGTCAGTGACACTTGTCGCCAGGGGAAAAAAGAAACAGGAGATTCTTGATTGAAACTTGAAATTTAAACCAAAAGTACAGAAAATGTTGGTGATATTCAATAGGACAGACAGTATCCTTGGAGAGAACCTTGGGTTGATGATCTTTAACAAAGCTGTGATAAAATATGTAATTTGAATAACTATTGGGCATAACTTTCTGTGTAAGATTTAATGGACAATCAACACTTCACTGAAGTAATTGCAGGAAAATGACCAGGACATTTGAGAGGTTGTAATATTGCAAAGCCAACTGCAGAATGGTGCAGATCACCCAGCAACTGGGAGTAATCTGGAAATAAGACATTCCCACAACTTGCTGAACAGTGTGCTTCATTTGCAGTTTGGCCCATTTGTTTGAAATTGTTGTCATGCCAGCTTTTGAATTTTTTTTTCTTGAGAGCAAGGGAAACTTGTCCATATCACTAAGTGCTTTGTGGATTGTTATGCAAACTGAACCAGTATATTTTTAGTTTACTCACTGCAGAATATTCAGTCATGGGCCTAGATACTGGAGAATACCATATGGAGTAAAATGATGGACCCATTCAGGAAGTGGACTCACAGTGATATTACCCGGCATTGAAGGCCTTGAAATTTCAGTGTGACTCAAAAGGCATTTTGAGTTCCCTTTTTTAGACAAAGTCTAAAATGTACAGTTTACTACAGCTGCCAGGGACCAATGGTATTCCTAGGACCAACTAGAACCAGATACAACAACACAACTTTGGGGTTGAAGCAGGTGGATTGAATATTGGATGCTAATTGGAAATCCAAGGATTCTGACATAGGTCACTTTACTCTGGACTGTTATTGTTTTAACCTGTACTACCTCAATGCACTCTGTACTAACTCAATATAACTGCACTGTGTAATGAATTGAGCCCTACGATCGGTATGCAAGACAAGTTTTTCACTGTACCTCGGTACAAGTGACAATAATAAACCAATACCAATATAGGTGGAATGGGAATTTTGTGGTGATTGCAGGCTGTGGAGGTCTAGTGGTCTGAGTTGAGTGATTGGGGCCTCACGACAGGAATTAAGTGCTTGGGTAGATGGCTGATTGTGGGTTTGGAGAGGGATCAGCATCTCGAGGCACAGGCTGAATGGGGCAATCCTTGGTTCAGATGGGGCTAGGAATGGGGGACTCACAGTCAGTGAGAGGGGACGGTCAGTTCCTTCAGAAGTTTATTCTGGATACAAAAGTAAGTGGAGGGACTCACCCTATATGAGATTCTCTTCCAATGCAGTATTAATGAAACATGGTTGTTCTGTGAATGATCGTCAATCATCAGTTAACACGCACAATGTCATTCAGTGTTTCAAAACAAACATTACATGACATCATGGAATTAAGCTAATTACAAAATCTGTACAAACATAAAATATGATTGGAAGTTCACATTCAAATTTCTAACTAATTTTAAACTTGGCAAAAAAGAAAGCCACAAGTGCCAATTTGTGACTAAGTGATCCATTTTAGATTCCAATCTGTGGATTAGTATGATTGAATCCAAAGCATGATGCCTTCAAATAAAAAATAAATTCAATGTCAAGATTATTTTTCCAAGCAGAAGCAAATGGAAGTAATGGATGCCTGTCTATAAAAGGCAAATTACATAGGCATATCAGAGTGAAGGAACTTAAAAGTGTTTTATAGAAGAGGAGTAATTTTCTTCTCCCTGAATAATTGATTTCAGACTAGGAGCCAGTTATTTTGAAGAAATAACACCTGTCTGATTTGTGTAATTCGATCTCTGTTTAAGCATGTCCAGTTATGTGGTGAATTATTGTTCTGGTGAAATCAGTCAACAAAAGATAATGAAGAACATTAACAAGCAAGTCAATGCACATTTGTATGTACATGAGGGAACAGGATGTCACAATTGTTTAATAGGATCCAATAGGACAGTAAAGAACCCAGATTGATGTAAATCAATCAGGACAGCACTACACAACCCAGCAGCAACAGACCTGAACATTTCTTCAATCTCACAATCCAGGATCTCAGATGCTCTGAAACAGACAATGCTGCCCTAACTGAGAAACAGTAACCAGGACACAGCCAGCTCAAAGAACCATGTGATAGGTGTGCCTTCTTTAGAAAGGCAAACGGGCAAAGGGATGCTGTCTTCATGGAGTGAGGTTTGCAGTCAAGTATGAGCTGACTTGGTGTCTGAGCCACTCCCACTTTAGGATTAGTGAACATTTGATGACTATCCAGCTCATTCTAAAATGGAACAAGCCCACTACAGGCATCATTGCTATTGAGGTCACACTAGCCTCTGTCCCAGAAGGAGCAAATTGATCCACCTGAGTGAATTCAATGCCAAGGTTAGAAAGGATACAACTCTGTGGAAGGGCGAAATTGTTCAGGCAGGATTGTTGGATACAACAAGATCACATTCCATGCATCTTGTCATAAGGAGGATTTCCCTTATGACAAGATGCATGGAATGCGATCTTGTTGTATCCAACACAGTGTATTGTCAGACAGCCAAGCCTAAGATATGATTCAGGCTCTGGCATCTGTCAGATTATATCAAAGTCTGAGCGAGAGACCACAGGTTGTCTATCTTTCCTACACAAAGAAAAATAATGATGATTGTCTGACTGAAAACTACTTAATCTGTCCTGTCATTTTAGCCTGATTTCAAAGCAATGTATCAATAATAATACTGGCAAAAGAAAACCAATGTTAATGGTCTCAGGGACCCCACAAAGATAACTATTCTCAAACAGCACGTTAAACACAACTCGGCAGCTCCCAAACAACAGGGGATGTAGTGTCCCCACAGTGTCCAGACAGGCGTGGACTACTATAGCTAGTACCTTTGAGGAGATTCTTGGCCTCTCTATCCAAAAATACTGGGATAGGTTTGACGAGAGTGACCAGAAAATCCAGGAGCTAATAATCCACAAACACGAGGCGTTCTTGGACTGGAAATTTCACCAAGCTTCAAAAGTGGCACAGTGGGGCAACTATTAGAGCCTCCAGTGATCAACGTTCAATCCGGATCTCAGGTCTTCTGTGTGAAGTTTGCAGGTTCTCCCTGTGACTGCATGGGTTTCCTCTGGCTGCTCCAGTTTTCTCCCACATCCCAAAAATTAGACAAACAAAGCACTGTAAATGGCCCGATGAAAAACACTATGACACCGGAGGAAATCAGCAGGCCAGGCAGCAACCGCAGAGAAAAGCAGGCAGTCAACGTTTCAGGTCAGGACCCTTCTTCGGGACTGAAGATAGGAAAAGGGGAAGCCCAATGTATAGGAGGGAAAAGCAGAGCAGTGATAGGTGGACAAAAGGAAGGAGGCAGGGTGGGCACAAGGTGGTGATAGGTAGATGCAGGCAAGTGCAGGGGAGGAGGGGAGAGCAAATCCACAGGGAGATGGGTCAAAGGGTAGGAGAGAAAAAAAGGGGGGGTGTCTAGCCTCTCTCTCTTTTTTCTACTGCCCTTTTTTGCTCTCCTTACCTTTGACCCATCCCCCAGTGGATCTGCTCTGCCCTGCATCTGCCTATCACTATCTCTTACATGCATTTACCTATCACCACCTTGTGTCCACCCCGCCTCCCCTCTTTTGTCCACCTATCACTGCTCTGCTTTTCCCTCCTATATATTGGACTTCCCATTTTCCTACCTTCAGTCCTGAAGAAGGGTCCTGACCCAAAACGTTGACCACCTGCTTTCTCCATGGATGCTGCCTGACCTGCAGAGTTCCTCCAGCATCAGTGTGTTTTTCATCTAGATTCCAGCATCTGCAGTCCTTTATTTCTCACTGTAAATGGCCCTGAGTGTGCAGATGAGTGTTAGAATCTGGAGGGGATATTGTGGAGAATGCAGGAAGGATAAAATGGATTTGGGTTGGATTAGTGTAAAAATGGGTGCTTGATGATCAGCACACATTCAGTGGGCTGTTTCTGTGTTCTACTTCTCTGTGACACTATGAAAAGAAACAGCTCAACAGCTACCTAAAGGCTAGGGTCTAATGGAAAACTGGTGATCTAAAGAACAGATAATGGGGGAAAAGAGCACAGGAGATCTACAACTTTTTATACAGTCATCGAGTCATAGAGTACTACAGCACAGAAACAGGCCCTTCAGCCCATCTAGTCCATGCCGGTCTGGTGTTCTGCCTAGTCCCATCTACCTGTACCCAGACCATATCCCTCCATACCTCTCATATCCATGCACCTATCCAAACTTCTCTTAAATGTTACAATTGAACCTGCATCCACTATTTCTGCTGGCCGCTCGTTCCACACTCACAGCACCCTCTGAGTGAAGTCGTTCCCCCTCAGATTCCCCTTAAATATTTCACCTTTCACCCTAAACCTATGACTCCTAGTTCTAGTGTCACCCAATCTGAGGGGAAAAAGCCTGCATGCATACATCCTATCTATACCCCTCATAATTTTGTATAAGATCTCCCCTCATTCTCCTCCACTCCAGGGAATAAAGTCCTAATCTATTCAACCTTTCCCTATAAATCAAGTCCTCAAGTCCTGCCAACATCTGTGTAAATTTTCTCTGCACTCTTTCAAGCTTATTGATATCTTTCCTGTAGGTAGGTGACCAGAACTGCACAGAAACTCCAAATTCGGCCTCATCAACATCTGGTACAACTTCAACATAACATCCCAACTCCTGTATCCAATGCTCTGATTTATGAAGGCCAACGTGCTAAAAGCTCCCTTTATGACCCTATCTACTTGTGACGTCACATTTGAGGAATTATGGATCTGTATTCCCAGGTCCCTTTGTTCCACCGCACACGTTAGAGCCCTACCATTCACTGTGTAAGTCTTACCCTGGTTTGTCCTCCCAAAGTGCATCAACTCACACTTGTCTGCATTGAATTCCATCTGCCATTTCTCAGCCCATTTTCCTAGCTGGCCCAGGTCACGTTGCAAGCTTTGATAACCATCCTCGCTGTCCACTATGCTCCCAATCTTAGTGTCATCTGCAAATTTGCTGATCCAGTTTACCACATTATCATCTAAATCATTAATATAGATGATAAACAACAATGACCCCAGCACCGATCCCTGCAGCACACCACTAGTCACAGGCCTCCAGTCAGAGAGACAACCATCTGGCTTCTCCCACTAAGCCAACGTTGAATCCAATTGACTACTTCATCCTGAATACCAAGTGACTTAACCTTTTGGACCAGCCTCCCATGCGGGACTTTGTCAAAAGCCTTACTGAAGTCCATGTAGACAATGTCCACCGCCTTCCCTTGATCAACCTTCTTGGTAACCTCCTCAAAAAACTAAGATTAGTTAGACATGACCTGTCACACACAGAGCCATGTTGACTATCCCTAATCAGGCCCTGTCTATTCAAATACATATATATCCTGTCCCTCAGAATACCTTCTATTAATTTACCCACAACTGACATCAGATTCACTAGCCTATAATTTCCCGGCTTATTCTTGGAGCCTCTCTTAAACAATGGAACAACATTAGTTATCCTCCAGTCCTCCAGCACCACACCCATGGCTAAGGACATTCTAAATATCTCTGCCAGGGCCCCTGCAAGGTCCAAAGGGACACCTCATCAGGCCCTGGAGATTTATCCACCCTAATTTGCCTCAAGACAGCAAGCACTTCCTCTTCCATAATCCAGATACCATTCATGACCTCACCACTCTTTTTCCTCAGTTCTATAGACTCTGTGTCTGTCTCTCAAGTAAATACAGATGCAAAAAATTCATTTAAGACCTCCTCCATCTCTTTCGGCTCCACACATAGTTGACCATGCTGATCTTCTACAGGACCAACTTTATCCCTCACCATTGTTGCTCTTAATATAGATATAGGAACCCTTGGGATTCTCTTTCACCTTGTCTGCCGGAGCAACCTCATGTCCTCTTTTAGCCCTCCTGATTTCTCTCTGAAGTGTTCGCTTGCATTTTTTATACTCCTCAAGTGCTTCATTTTCATCCCAACTGCCTATACCTGATATGCACTTCCTTTTTCTTTACCAGGGCCTCAATATCCCTCAATAACCAAGGTTCCTTAAACCTGTTAGCCTTGCCTTTTTTTTATTCTAACAGGAACATACCGATTCTGTACTCTCAATATTTCACTTTTGAAGGCCTCCCACTTACCAAGCATCTCTTTGCCTGAAAACAACTTATCCCAATGCACGCCTGCCAGATCCCTTCTGATGTCTTCAAAATTGGCTTCCTCCAGTTTAGAATCTTAACCCTAGGACCAGTCCTATCCTTCTCCATAATTATCTTGAAACTAATGGAATTATGATTACTAGGTCCAAAGCATTCCCCTACACTCACTTCTGTCATCTGCCCTGTCTTGTTCCCTAAGAGGAGATCCGGTATCGCGCTCTCTCTTTTGATAATAAAGATGTGTGTGTGTTATGTGGGAGTGGGAGTGGGGAGATAAAGAGATGGAGAGATAGAGAGAATTCTTCAGTGCCATCAAGACTATAGAAAGCATCATATAGAAAGTACCACGGAAAGCATCCTATCTGGATGTATCACGGCTTGGTACAGCAACTGCTCTGCCCAGGACTGCAAGAAACTGCAGAGAGTTATGGACACATCCCAGTGCATCACAGACACCAGCCTCCCCTCCTTGAACTTTGTCTTTACCTCTTGTTGTCTTGGTGAAGCAGCCAGCATAATCAAAGACTCCACCCACCTGGGACATTCTTTCTTCTCTCTTTTTCCATCAGGTAGAGGATACAGGAGCCTGAGGGCACATACCCCACTGTGATAAGACTATTGAACTGTTCCCTTATACAATGAGATGGACTATGAGTTCATGACCTACCTTGTTGTGACCTTGCACCTTATTGCACTGCACTTTCTCTGTAGCTGTGACATTTTACTCTGTACTGTTACTGTTTTTACCTGTACTACATCAATGCACTCTGTAGTAACTCAATGTAACTGCACTGTGTAATGAATTGACCTGTACAATCGGTATGCAAGACAAGTTTTTCACTGTACCTTGGTACAAGTGACAATAATAAACTAAAACCAAAAACCAAAACCAAAGACTATCTATAGTCTAAACATCCCACTGAGAGCCAAGAACAGAGGTGAACTTATCAAGGACAGAGAGGCAGTCAGTGCTCACTGGGAGGAACATTTAAAACAAAATTCCTTAACCATGAAGCAATGTTTTAAGAGGCATTTAGATAGGCACATGCACAGGCAGGGAATGGAGGGATATAGACCACATACAGGCAGATGTGCAGTTTAAATTGGCATCATGGTCAGCATAAGCATTGTGAGCCAAAGGGCCTGTTCCTGTGCCGTACTGTTTTATGTTCTACGAAGCAGTCGTTGACAAGAGCATCCCATAGCAAACTATATAGTCCAGCCTCACTGCCAACCCACACTGATAAGAAGTCAAAAAGACATTATATAAACTGAAAACTAACAAGGCCTCGGGAGTGGAGGGTGCACCTGCTGAAGTTCTAAAACTTGATAAGGACAAACTATTCTCATGAAGTCACAGCATTGTTATGACTTTAAGAGCCTCATAGACTCTAGAGCTATAGATCTAACAGGTCTTTATTCAACACAAACAAACAGATAGGGGAGGCTTGGTAGAAGAATGCCCCCAAACCCAAAGCACATTGAATTTTTATACCTTTCATGATAATAACAGATGATCAAATACAATTTCAATGTATTGTTTTCTTTAATATTTTGGGTGAGAATAAGTGATTCCATAGAGTTATACATATGCAATAGGAGCACATTTCAACTGACAAGACCAGCTCTGAATATTCAAACACCATAGTTGAGGCAAGGTAGTTCACAGTGATGTCCTAAAAGCTTCCAAGGACAATACCCTGACATCCAAAACATCCCCTTTTACCACCACTGAATGCAAACTGTGCTTGCGTATGCGCACGTTGAAAGGACAAGCTTCAAATTATTGCCAACTTCTTTAATAAAACATCTGAGAAAGGGACCTTACACTTAACAGCTGTAAACAATAGTCATCCACCAAACTCCCTCTGTGGTGCAACAGTACTCTCTGACAATGACAAAATCCATCACACGTTGATGATGAAGTCCACCATAGACCTCATTGCACCAGCACAACCTTTGGCCAACCAAGTTAAAGGGTGTTTAAAGATCATGACCTTAATCCCAGCACAAGGGTCATGGTCTTCCGGAAATTAGTGATCTCTGTCCTCCTATATGCTACCAATACATGGACAACCTAAACAGGCACCTCAAAGCACTGGAAATGTGCTACCAAATTAAATTTTCTTCAAATTTATTGGAAGGATAAGCAAAATAAGATCAGTTTCCTCTCCTAGGCCAACGTCCCCAGACCAGAGGCACTAATTGTGTTCACTTGGATGGGCAGGACACATTGTTCACATGTCCAGCACCAGACTCCTGCAATGGCAAGAAATTACCAGGTGAGCACAGGAAACTTCTCAAGAATGTTCTCAAACTGTTCTTGATAATGTGTAATATACTCATCAACTTTTGCAAATCTCTAACCTATGACTGCTCAAGATGTGGGAGGACTATTCAGGATGGGGTAGAGAACTTGGAGTCCCTTCAGGAATAAGCAGAACTGTAGCAAAAATAACAGAAGGCATGCACGTCCACCCCTCCACCCCAGCTAAACTTCCCTCTCACCCATCTATCTCATCTTCAGGAATGTTTGCAGATCTCATATTGACCTGACAGCCACCTAAGAATGGACAGAAGTGGAATGGATGCAAGTCCATCCTCACATTGGAGGTTACCTCCCAAGAGGTAGAACACCTACAGCAGAAGCTGAGCAGGAAGAAACAAAGGTTCTGTGATGTTAATTGTGGACTTGTCCAGCAAGTGAAGCATGGCAGCTTTGAACATGTACAGGAGATGCCTACACACGCAGTACATTAGATGTTATCAAGTATAGCACATAAATTGTCTCAGTCACAAGTAGCCTGTAGAGCAAATCTGTCATTTACTAATCACCTGAAATTTAGTGAAAGTTAATGAAGTCACTCACAACTGTCAAACTGGCTTTAAATCAAACAGAAACTCATCAATTTCAGTTATAAATCTTTACTGTTCACTTAAAAGTGAACAACAAAATGAATGTTGTTCTACATACAAATGTAGTTTATTGGTATCTGAAAGTCATTTCTTAAAAGGTGATAGCGATTCTTACATTTCAGTTTCCACAAAATGTATAAAACAATACATCAGCTTTCACTTTTGAGGTTTTTTTTATTCTAACTAACTGCTATGCTTCAGTCTGTTTTATGCATGGCTTCATAATTTAATTCTCCTTCATATTTCTCTTTATACATGGGTATATTTAACAATTAAATTTCAACTATTGTGCATTGTGCAATTTATCAAAGTTCTCCTTAACCGGCATGTCATAAAAAATTAACATATAAATGAAAACAGGTGAGAGATGTATCTACTTACATATGATTATTCAAAATATTCCAGCCCCTCGAGAAATGCACTAACAATTTTGCACCACAGTCATTAGCATAAAGATATTACAATTTTCTGAGTTATTCGCGGAATATTGCAAGTTAAGATACATTCTGTGAATTCTTGAATTCTGTATCTGATAAAATCACTTTTCCTATAGTTATTCAACACAGTGCTTGGTTATTTTGAAAACCAAAAATACAGTTGGCACTCAACACTTATTTTATTGTACAAGATCGCTGCCGGTTATATCTTCTATTGTGATCATGGATGTGGTGTTTCCTACCATCTCCCGGCAGGCATTTTTATTAATAATGGAAATGGTGCTGTAACTGCACCTATGGGCCCAAAACCATTCAAATGTATTTCACCGGGGCTTATGTCTGAATTGAGTGCAACGAAGTTTCTAAGCCTTAAATTTTTAATTTTTGTATTCCAAAAATATGTCGATAATAGATGACCTGTCTGATATTTAGAAGATCCTTAAGGTGCACTGCACTTTGCAACTAAGCTACTATTATCACGTTAGTAATGGATGCAATGAATGCAACAGGGTTGAGCATACTATAACATCCCTTTATCACTGCAGAATATGAAGACAAAGTGATGGAGCAGATTTCTAGAAGAAACTTTACAATTTAACAGCAAATGTGCAATTAATGTTTCAACAGAAAGCACATTTGGATGAGACTTGTTAATTCAGTTGACATTCAGCTAGAAGTGGTAAGAGTGAATTGATCCTTGTAAAAGTTTTGTACTAATAATTTAGGCAAGAAAAAGAGAGTTGGGGGGAGAGAGAGAGAGAGAGAGGGAGAGGGAGACAAAGAGAAAGAGGGAGGGAGAAGGGGGAGGGAAGGGGAGATAGACAGGGTGGGAGGGGGAGATAGAGAGGGTGGGAGGGAGGACTGGAGAGAGAGAAAGAAAGAGGGAGTGAGGGAGAGGGGGAGGGAGGGAGAGGGAGACAGAGGGGGAGAGAGGGGTGGGAAAGAGGGGGGAGAGGGGGGAGTGAGAGGGGGAGAGAATGGGGGGGAGGGGGGAAAAAGGGAGGGAGGGAGGTGGGGGAGAGGGGGGGAGAGGGGGGAGAGAGGGGGGGAGAGAGGGGGGGAGAGAGAGGGGGAGAGAGAGGGGGAGAGAGAGGGGAGAGAGAGGGGGGAGAGAGAGGGGGGAGAGAGGGGGGAGAGAGGGGGGGAGAGGGGGGGAGAGAGGGGGAGAGAGGGGAGAGGGGGAGAGAGGGGGAGAGGGGGGAGAGGGGGGAGAGAGGGGAGGGAGAGGGGGGAGAGAGGGGAGGGAGAGGGGAGGGAGAGGGGAGAGAGAGGGGAGAGAGAGGGGAGAGAGAGAGGGGGGAGAGAGGGGGGAGAGGGGGGAGAGGGGGGAGAATGGGGGAGGGGGGAGAGAGGGAGGGAGGGAGAGAGGGAGGGAGGGAGAGAGGGAGGGAGGGAGAGAGGGAGGGAGGGAGAGAGGTGGGGAGAGAGGGGGAGAGGGGGAGAGAGGGGGAGAGAGGGGGAGAGAGGGGGAGAGAGGGGGAGAGAGGGGAGAGAGGGGAGAGAGGGGAGGGAGAGGGGAGGGAGAGGGGAGAGAGAGAGGAGAGGGGAGGGAGAGGGGAGGGAGAGGGGAGGGAGAGGGGAGAGAGAGGGGAGAGAGAGAGGGTGGAGAGCGAGGGAGAGAGGGGAGAGAGGAGGAGGGAGAGAGGGGGAGAGAGGGGGGAGAGAGAGGGGGGAGAGGGGGGAGAGAGAGGGGGAGAGAGGGGAGAGGGGGGAGAGAGGGGAGAGAGAGGGGAGAGAGAGGGGAGAGAGAGGGGAGAGAGAGGGGGGAGAATGGGAGAGGGGGGAGAGGGGGGAGGGGGGAGAGGTGGGGAGGGGGGAGAGGGGGGGAAAGACAGAGGGGGAGACAGAGGGGGAGACAGAGGGGAGGGAGAGGGAGAGGGAGGGAGAGGGGACGGGGGAGAGGGGGAGAGAGGGGGAGAGGCAGAGAGGGGAGGGAGAGAGGGGAGGGAGAGAGGGGAGGGAGAAAAGGGGAGGGAGAAAAGGGGAGGGAGAAAAGGGGAGGGAGAAAAGGGGAGAGAGGGGGAGGGGGAGAGGGGGAGGGGGAGAGGGGGAGGGGGAGAGAGAGGGGGAGTGGGGAGGGAGGGGTGGTGGGTGAGAGGGAGAGAGGGGGAGGGAGAGGGGGAGGGGGAGGGAGTGGTGGTGGGAGAGAGGGGGAGAGAGAGAGGGGGATGGAGAGAAAGTGAGGGAGCGAGAGGGAGGGAGGGGGAGGGAGAGAGGGGGGAGGGAGAGAGGGGGGAGGGAGAGGGAGCGAGATGGAAGGAAAGAGAAAGAAAAAGAGACAGAGGGACAAATGAGCTATCATTTTCAAATGTAGTGGATAATGAAATAGTCTGCTCAAGAAAACAACCGTCAACATTAATAAATGTCTCATTTTTGCAAAGACCAGGGTATATAGTAGGCAGTAAGTATGGCATAGTACGTTATTGAAATGTTACTTACATTTCACATCAGAAAGTGCAGCAGTATGTTTAAGGTGAGGATAGCTTTTAAGTTGCTCAAGTATCACCTGTTCACTACTTCTACCTGATTATTCTGGAACAGTTGTAAAATTGTAATTGTAAAAAAAAACAGTAATTATAAAATTACTGATGCATTTTCCTGGGCATGCAGAGGGATTAGGTGTATTTAGCTTAATTAGTTTGGCACAACATTGTGGGCCGAAGTTCCTGTTCCTGTGCTGTACTGTTCTATCTTCAATGTTCTATCCCAAAAGTGTGCCAGTTGTAGGTATAATTGATGATTGTAAATTGCCCTTAGTGTTGGGTGGCTGGAGGAATCAGGTGGGTATTAATGGAAATGTGGTTATTGGAAAATAAGTTCAACTGTAGTGCTTTATCTGGTAAAGACAAGTATCCTGCATGCAGTCGGGAACACCTTATGGAGAGCGTTGATCACCAGATTCACATTAATAATGAAGAGGGGCAAGAAAAAGTTCAAAGCAGAACTTCTTTATTGGAGAAAACATTACTTCCATGGAGTGAGGAGGGACCTGACCGGGGTAAAATGGAACCAAATATTGGTGGGTAATGCTGTAACAGAATGATAGGTGACCTTAGGAAGAGATGTTTCGGGTACCCACCAGATATAATTGCACAAGGTGGAGAGATAACAGAAACAAAGCCAGTATATCCTGGAGACTAAGGACAGAGGGAAGTTGATGAAGGAGATAAAGGGGATATGGTGTACTTCATGTGAGCCATGAGTAAGCAGGTAGTAAGAGGAAGGTGGATCTATGTATAGGGACAGAAGGCATTAGTGGAAGATATGGATTCAACTTGATTTCCCTGTTTACCAAGGAAGAGGATGCAGCCCAAATGTCAGTTGAAGGGAAGCAGTAGAGATAATGAATGAGGTGAAAATCAATAAGTATTGGAAAGGCCAGCTACGCTTAAAATAAGTGTCCCACCAGGTCTGGACAGGATGCATCCTAGGTTACTGAGAGAGGCTGGGGAGGGAATTTGGAATGGGAGATTGCAAACGGACTTTCCATAATCTTCTAATTCTCCTTGTGTACAGTGAAGAGGCCAGAGACTGGTAAATATAACATCCTTGTAAAAATGAAAAGGATTGCAAGACATGACCAGCGACTATGGATCAGTCAGTCACAGTTGTGGACAGGCTTTCTGATATGATATAGTGGTGTTGCAGGTAGTGCAGTTGCCTTACAGCTTCAGTGACCTTGGTTCAGTCCTGATCTCTGATGCTGTCTGTACAAAGTTTGCACATTTTTCATGTGCCTGCTTGTCTTTCCCCCTGGTGCTCTGGGTTCCTGCCACATCCCAAATGGCAGATGGAGTGTAATCCAGGCAAGTGTGAGGTGTTGCACTTTGAGAGATCAAATGTAAAGGGAAGGTACACAGTTAATGGCAGTACCTTTAACAGCATTGATGTATAGAGGGATCTTGGGTCGAAGACCATTGTTCCCCGAAAGTGGCCGCACAAGTCAATAGGGTGGTAAAGGTGGTGTGAGGCATTGAGTTCAAGAGTCAGGAAGTTATGTTGCAGCTTTATAAATCTCTGGTTAGGCCACATCTGGAGTATTACATTCAATTCTGCTTGCCCCATTATAGGAAGGATGTGGAGGCTATGGAGAGGGTGCAGAAGAGGTTTACCAGGACGTTGCCTGAGTTAGATGGTAGTGCTGTAAGGAGAGGTTGGACAAATTAGGGTTGTTTTCTCTGGAGTGAAAGGAGACCTGACAGAAGTTTATAAAATCATGAGAGGCATAGATAGAGTAGAGAGCCAGTATCTTTTTTCCCAGGGTCAAAATGCCTAAAACTAGAGGCCATGCATTTAAGGTGATAGGAGGAAAGTTCAAAGGAGATGTGAGGGATAAGTTTTTTTAAAAAAATGCAGGGAACGGTGGGTGTCTAGAATGTGCTGCCTGGGATGGTGATGGAGGCAGATACAGTCAAGGTATTTAAATTCCTCTTGGATAGGCACATGAATATGCAGAGAATGGAGTGTTATGGACCATGTGCGGACAGAGGGATAAGGTGTACTTAGCTTAATTAGTTTGGTACAACATTGTGGGCTGAAATGCCTGTTCCTGTGCTGTACTGTTCTATGTTCAATGTTCTATCCCAGAAGTGTGAGGGTTGTAGGTATAACTGATGGTTGTAAATTGCTCTTTGTGTAGGTGGCTGGAGGAATCAGGAGGGTTTTAATGGAAATGTGGTTATAGGAAAATAAGTAAGGAATTGTGATTGCTCTGAGATTCAACAAAAAATTAATGGGCTGCCTAGACTCCTTCAAATCAGAAAGGAATACAGAATAGATTTAGGGAGAAAGTTACAGGCACTTGACGAAGGTGAGCCAGCAAAGATTTGTTAACAGTAACAAGAAGAGAAAATACTGGAAACACTCAGCAGGTTAAGGCAGCATCTGTGGGAAGAGAAACAGAGTTAGTGTTTCAGGTCAGTTACCCTTCATCAGAACTGGGAAAGTGAGGAGACAAGTTAGTTTTCAGCAGCAGAGGAGTGAAGGAGAGATGGATAGAACAAAGGGAACATCTCTGATAGGATGAGATCGTATGACTTAATGTTGGAAGCAAGTAAAGCATCTTTGTCATTGTTCTGTGTTGCTATTATCAGGATATGGTACAAGCCCAGAAGGCCAGACTATACAAAGAGAACCAAGAAACAAAAAATGAGCTAAAATGATGACAAGTCAAAAAGGTCAGTTCTAATGCAGACAAAAAGGAGTGAGCTACCTAAAGTTGGGGAATTTGATACTGAGCATATAAACTACAACATGCCCAGATGGAAAATGAGATATTTTTCCTCAGGCTTGCATTGGTCCTCGTTGTAACAGTGCAGGAGGCCGCAGACAGAGAGGTCAGAATGGGAGTGGGCTTGTTAATTAAAGTGGCAGGCAACCAAAAGCTCAGGGTCAGTCTTGCACACTGAGTGCAGGTGCTCCATCAGGTGATCTCCCCATCGGTATTATTTCTTTTACGTGAAGAGGTCACATTGTGAACACTGAATGCAGCACAATGGATTGAAGATTCACCTGGAAAAACTGGGTCCCTGGATGGTGGGAAGGGAAGAGGCGAAAGGGAAGGCATTACATCTCAAGCCATTGCATGAGAAATTTCCAGAAAATGGGGAGTAGCTGGTGGGAAATAAAGAGTAGACCAGAGTATCATGAAGACAGCGATCCACGTGAAATGCTGAAAGGGGGAGGGAAATGTGTATCTGGTGGTGGGATCTTGTTGGAACTGTTGGAAATTGCAAAGGGTGACATGTTGAATGTGGAGGTTAGAAGTTGAGGGCCAGGAGAACTCTGTTCTTGCTCTGTCCAGGAGGAGAAGGATGAGAGAACAGGTGTAGGAGACAGATGAAAATAGAGGTATGGTCACGAACTCTGTCTACTATGATGGGAAAGCCATGATTCAGGAAGAAGGATTTTCAGCATCTGCAGGTTACTTTTTTTAAAAGCAGCTTTTGTTTGACAAGCCAGATTGAATTTTTTGAAGATGCAGCGGAGTTGGTGAAGAGAATGCAATAGATACTTTTTTTTACAGATTTCCAGTAGGCATTCAATAGAGTTCCACAAAACAAAGCCTAGTTAGCTAAGTTAAGACCAATGGAATTACAAAGCCAGTAGCAGCAGGGATGGAAATTGAACTGAAGATAGAAAACAGAGAGTAATGGGAAGCAGCTGTTTTGCAGAGAGGGTGATGAAAATATTTGCTGGAATAGTTCCAGGGATGAGCAATTGTTTTCCCTGAAGCACAGATGGTCAAAAGCAGATTTGTTGGAGGTGTACAAGATCATGGCTAATATAGATGGATAAATAGCAGGAAGCAGTTCCCATCGGTGGGTGGTTCATGGACCAGAGGACACAGAAGTTTGATACATTAAATTAACTTCCAACACTTAGGGCTGTAAGAAAGACTCTCACTTCGCTCTTGGATGAAGAAGCAAGTTGATAATTTCAACCTCAGGGTTGTTGAGAGGAGTTAAATCAGGAATTGTTAATTAACATGACAGAGACCTGAAATGTAAAATGCTAGTTAATGGAAGAATAAATAGGGTTTGAGAGATTCTGCTGGTTCAAAATTATAAGAAAAAAATTGGTTGAAATATGCAATTGACACAGCTTAAAATCTTGTGATTTGAATAAAGGATGAAGTAAGAGCAAGAATGGATAATTGAAGCTTATCAGCAATGAGAAAAAAAATGAAATGAGCAATAATAAGAGCATTGAAACAATAGATAGTGTCTCCTGATGTAAAATAATTGGATTTCAGATATTTAGAAATATAATAACAACAATACATTTGTGCCTCAAGTACTAATAAGATAGAACCATATTGACTGATGTAATTACAAGATAAATGAAAACAGGAATAGCAATCTTCCCAACATGGTCTAAAAAGAGTCAGACATGCTTATTAGAATATCAAAATTGAAATAATTAGATCTGCTAATCAATTTGACATCAAAGTCATTCATTTTCAATACAGTTTATTTGCATATCTCCAGTTATTTACGATGATGTTCACTCACTGCAAGTGAAGTTTCTTTAGAAAGTCTTAAGCTATTAGCATGTTCAACAGTTCTTAGTTGATTGAGGGGTGTTGCTGGATGTTTTATTTTGTTGGGGTTTTATTAAATTTTGGTGGCATCTCCATAATAAAGGTGGAAAGAATAGAGATTTCATTAGGAATACAACACAAAGTAGCCAAGTGCAGTAAGGAATTAAGTAATTTACAGATATGAAATAACAGTCAGTGTGAAATTGATGTCCATGACTTCACTGTAGGCACAATTGCTTTCAATAGTAAGAGTGTATTAGACTTGAACAACAAATTAAAACAGGAGTTTTCTTGCTAACAACACCATTGTATTGTATGCAGGTATAGTAACTGAAGAATGTCTTTACAGAAGATGGATCACACACAACAAATTCAAGGCCATACAAGCTGTAAGTAATGGTGTGTCAAGGCTCCTCCCATGAGACATTGTGAAAGATAGTGTTGTAATTTGCTGAGGAGCATTATGTAACCAAGCACTCTGACCGTTTCTGCTAATCTTCAGGAAAGGTAATTTTAAAAAGTATTGATTTCTTTAAGCTATACACGTCCAAATTGAATGTTCAAAAAAAACAATGAATATTAAATTTATGCTCTTTAAAGTCTTAAATAAAATATTATTCAAATAAAATATTATTTCAGACTTCAACATGTCTTACTCTATCTCTCTTTACTGTTTAAATATGTTTGCTGAAATAGCTTGTCATGATAACAGAGTTCTGGCTTTGCCCAGATTTGAGACAAAGTCATTTGGTCACATTATGCTCACTATTCCCAGCAGCCACACAAACTCTTTGCAACCACACATCTCCAAACATCTTCCAGGCCTTCCTTCAACTGGTGACGAAGCTGCTGAGGTCCTGCTCTCACACTTCCCTGATGGTTTTTTGACAGTCCACCACTATTTTTAAATGTTTCTGTTAATCTGATTCATTTAAACCAGCTAATTTAAGTAACATAGGACATTAAAAACAAAAAAAATTTGCTTACATATTTATGTGAACCATATTCAATGATTTTAATTTCTTTTTTCTTAACCTTACCTGTATCTATATTTTCTATACAGATCAGAGATTTCATTCAATTAAGCAACTTCCAGAGCTCCACCCCTTTACATAGTCCTGAATTCAGTGGTAGGGAGGGAGATCAGTTAAGTCAGCATTTAACTTCCAGGTTGTTTCTGATTTCCTTATTGTAATGTGTGTGGTTGCAAGTTGCCCCAGAACATTCTACGCAAAAGATGCATTTCACTGTGTGTTTCAATGTACATATGACTAATAAATAAATATCTTGTATCTTGGAAGTCAGGAGCAAGCTGACACATGATTTTCCCTCAAAGCTGGGGAAAGTTAGAACTTTGTCAATAATGACCAACTTCTTCAACAAACATATATTTCAACAGTAAAAATAGAGAGAGCAAAGCCAGTTCTTCCCTATAAAAAAGTCAACATGCCAGTAGCACAATCAGCTCTTTACCTCCATCCACTCAAAACTCCAGTACTAAATTCCAATAGACCTGTTTCTGTGCTGTATGACTCTGTGACTAAGTTATTAGGCAAACTTATTAGATAAACTTTTAATTAATTTGCATTTAATTAACTTTAAAATCACCCTTTGGAAACAATATTGTTCTGCGTTTTCTTTCTGTCTCTTCAATCTTTCTCTTTATTACTAGAGGCAAATGATTTCTTCTGCTTTTAATATCCAGCACCAGTAGAATGTCATTACTCAGTTATCCGGTTATTAGCCTAACTGGAGAATTGGATATCTGTGCTGGGGAGGGGAGAGATTGATAGGTGGCTGGGGGCTGATCACTATTCCACACTTCATGATTTTAAAATATATGTCAGTTTAGTATTCAGACCTTGTTTCTAATAACTACAAATGTTTGGATGGGGCTTGACTCCATTTCCCTCTGACTTGAAAGTGGAACTGCTATATTAACCTAACATTTCATCTGGGGCTTGAAAATATAGTTCTTTTTCACTCAACTAGAAACCCAGCCTAGAGTAATGAACTAGAAACTTATTTCAAATCCCACAACAGCTGGGGAATTGAAATTCAGTTAATTAATTCAATTAATCTGTAATTAAAAAAGTAGTATCCATAATGGCTGCCATGGGATTACTAGGTTGTTATAAATGCTCAACTGGTTTACCAGTGTTTATTAGGGAAGGAAATTTGCTGTCCTTGCCTTTTTTTGGCTGCATGCAATTCCCCTCAAGGTAACTCTGCTGTTCAATGTGATAATGGCTGATTATGATTGATTCTAAACTACCCTTTGAATTGGCTTGGCAAGCCACTAAGTTGAAGACTACTGCATGAGTGGCCTTGCCAGTGATTCCTATGCCCCATGGTACAAAACAAACCCTCATACTTATCGGTGCTTTGCAGATCATTCTGAATACACGAATAAGAAGGGATACCAATTCCTGAGTATTTATCTGAGTTCTGGCTGCACAAGTGTGATCCTGCACACCCTGCATGTTACCCATGTGCTGATATCTTTGGTCTGCAGTGTTTTTGTTGCATATCAGTTGCCAGCCTTGCTTCAATGTTAACAGTTTGGCCTTTAATGTTAGAGATTCAATGGTTCAAGCTCCATTACAGAGCAGCATGGATATAATTACATTCATGCCGACTTATCAATGAAACACTGGAGTGGTGATTATGAAGGCCACATTCACTAAAATTTGTTGTAGCAGGGGCTGGCACAGCTTCCTTAGCTACCTGTTACTATCTCCATTTGGAAGTTGCAGAATTCTACCTCTGATCTGTATCGAATTAGTCTTGGTGACTGATGCAGCAACAAAACAGGCTCTTATTTCCTGGCTAAAGAATGTTTACTCATAATCACTGTTAAACAAACCTCATTGGAACATATTTTGTCTTCCTTGCTCATTTTCACCCACCCCGATGTACCTCCCATGTACAGTTCTCTCTGTATGTGTAGCAATCTCCCTGCCTATAATTTCTAAACTGTGGTCTTTCTCATTTTCATCTGCTGTTCCTTCTTTCTTTGTTCCTCTCAGAAGTTCATGATCAAAAACCATCAGCACAAATGGAAATGGTGGCACAAACTCCCACAGTCCCCAGTCCAGATGTGAACGTTGCAGTGTGTCTGGAGACCACGTGGAATGACTAATGGAAACGCCAGTCCAGGTAAATGGAAACTTACAAACCACAGCAAATTTTTCCAGAAAATTGTTAGAGGGGAGAAGCAAACAGAGCTGAGGAGAGCTTGTGCATTCAGGGAAATCATGAAAGGATGATCGTTTAGAACCACCTAAACTAAGCGGGGTGACCATTGGAACAGGGATGAAGTTCGGAGTTGATATGCTTCCCTTTCGGAGCAGGGACTTGCAGATACTGAGGGATAGGACACTATGGATACAGTGGGGTGATTCCCTGAGCAGACTCTCCAAACCATCTGGCAGAATGCCTCATTTCCAGATTCCACCAACAAGCACCAACCAAGACCTTGCTGGCTGGCGGTGAGGGGGCCCCTCCCTGTCAGAGCCTTCCTGTACTGATGACACCCCCAATGCATGCTGCCCTCAGGACAGCTGAGGAGGGGAAGAGATGGTCACCCTCCTCTTTGCAGACTGTGGACTTGCAAAGAAGGTATGGAGACAGATGCAAGGGTCCGTGTCCTGGTTCATCCCCAGCAACTGTGTAACAGATCTCTGATCTATGGACTGTTCCCAGGGACACACACCAAGACAGATATTAAGTGCTGCTGGAAGGTCACCAACCTGGTGAAAGATGTCCTTTGGTCTGCTCAAAACGTCCAGCACGGCGAGATGTCTGTAAGGGAATGCTGTAGACTGGCACAGTCCAAGCTGCAAGAATACATGCTGAGGGACATACCGAAGCTCGATGCGGCCAATACTAAGTCCCTGTGGGGAAGGACCACAGTGTAGCCTCCTTCCGCTACCACATTTGGAGGGGCAGAGTTGGGTGGGGAAGCCCCTTGAACAATGAAAAGGGCATATTGCCCCAGGGGGGCCACATAAGTGGCATGGTGCTATGTTTGTTTGCTTTTGTTTTTTTTTAAAAAGTTTACACTACTGAATGTAACAACCATGAATGTAAACGTTTTTTGCACTGTTTCTTCCTTTGTATATAATATTTTATTATGAATAATGTTCATTTTTGAAATAAATAAGGGAAGCTCTACCATGCACTAAGCCCATTCCCCTTACAGTTGACCTACAACTTGCTCCTGGGAACCAATGAATTATCAAACAAACCCTTCTCAAACTTAGTTGTGAATAGTTGTAAAGATGTACTAAAAGGTCATGATGGAAAGTTTCACTAAATAATTTAAACATTAAAACATTGTTGCTTATATTTAAAACATACATGTGCCAGTGATTATGTGAATTATATAGAAGAGATAATGCAGACCCTGTTTGTTATTTTCCAGAAAAATTGCATACAGACAAACCAAAATGGATGTGAATGATCTGTGTAAGAGAGATAGTAGAAAACAGCAGCTAAACCCCCATGAGACTCGGGTGGAGTTTAAAGATCTTCCGGGGTCTTCAGTAGCATGGCATTTTTGACCAGCAGGGCCACTGAAATCTAGTGAACTTTGTTAAAGACGTTTTTGTTAAATAGGCATTGACTGACCTTTGAGGATTGAGGGGTGGCAGTAAAGATGGTGAAGGTTGATTCCCACAGACTTAAGGATCACATGGGAAGACAGGAAAGGAGAGCAGACTGAATATAATATCACTTTGTCCAAGGGGTTCCAGAGAATGTGAGCTAATATAATCTGTTGCATTTTAAACAAACTATTGGATATTGCTTTTTTTGCCTTATCCAAAAATTATTCTAGTTTTATAGTGATACCTCAATCTTAAAATTTTTTTTGAATTTCATCCAATGTCTCATCCTTCCTTATCTCTGCAAACTCCATCACCCCTTATAATGCATTATAACATCCAAGTCTGGCTTCTTGCTCTGTAATGGCATTCTTACTCAGCTCCGGCACTGTCATTTGTGCCCCTGTTACCTATGCCTTAAACTCTGGAATTCTCTGTGTTGGCTGCTCTGCTTCTCACAGTTTTCACCCTGCAAAATGCTTCTTAAAACATATGCCCTTGATCAGCTTTTGTTCACCTGAATTAATAACTCCTTATCTGGCTCAGCATCACTTTTTGCTTGATAAGGCTCCTTTGAAATGTCTTGGGGTGTTCCACAACTTTAAAGTTTAAATAACGTCAATGGAGCTTATTGTTGTTAGATCATGAATCTTCACAAGTTGTGAGGCACTTTGCCAAAGAGTATTGGGGCAACACCAAGTGACAAAAACACTAGATTATACAGCACAGAAACAGACCCTTTGGCCAACCATGTTCATGCCGACCATCTCTACTAATCCCATTAACCAGCATTTGATCATAACTTTCTGTCTTAGTGATTCAAGTGTTCATCCAGACACTTAAAAACGTTGAGAGTACCAGCCTCCACTACATTCTCAGTCAGTGTCTTCCAGATTGCAAGCTTTACAGAAATGGCAGAGAACATAGAGAAACCTAAATATTATGCACAGGTGATACCAGAGATTCTGCATGGACTGTTAGCATGTTATAATGTCTTAGCACCCATGAATAATTTAGCAACTAGTATCTTTGCTATTACTGAAAGGAAGTGGGGTTCTATATCGCATGTCAGGCAAGGCTCTGGCTGTTAAAGAGTAACTCAGACTGCCAGATTCTTGCTATTTAATACAGATTCCTACAAGTACAAAAGGAAAATGATGAAAAATAAATATAAAGGATGAATGAAAAGGAGTCAAAAGGGAGTATAAACCTTGGAGTCCATTTTATTGGTATTCTTTGTCAGACCAGCTTTGTGACCATATCTGTTTATAGTTTGTAGTGAAATCTAAATTGCATTCTTTATGGCTGTAGGAGCTTAACACTGTTCTGAAGAATGTTCCAAGTAAGGGATTGGTCAAGAATGACAAAATAATATCTATGAAAGTCTCAGGCAATTATATGCTGCAGCTTTTAAAAAAAGTAGTATGTACTAACTCTGCAAACAGCCTCAGCCCCTCTTTTCCCAAAAACCCACTACCACCATAATGTTCAGAGAAAGATTTCCGATTAAAAACTCAAATTTAATTATAAATATTTTTAGATGATTGAAAGCATTGCACTATCTTACTGAACAATAAACTCAAATTCTGATACCCATGACACTTATATCTGGTGTGATATGGCAAAAAAACATCATTTTAAACATCCTAAAATGTGATTGTAACTGAGTTTAATCCAAAGATATAAAAATATAAAGATGGCATCAACCCTGTAAGCTCCCTTGACATGGAACATTTTACATTCCACTCTTTCTGTGCAAATATTTCTTTCAGAACTGCTGCGGCAAATGATCTTTCCTTCTGAGTTTTATGGTTTTTACCACTGATTCATAGCTTCTCCCAAGAATGTTATCAAGCACATGTATAACATTAAACTTAAATTAATGGTGTGTTTGTCATTCCTGAGGACTAAGCACTGCATTTAAAGGAAGGTGTATAATTGACAAATTGCTTTGACAGAAGTTTTTACCTGACAGCCTGCAAAATCTGATGTAGTTAAAATTCAGAGTTATTATCCTGAATAAATCACTCTAATGCTCACCTGGTGGATTCTTATTACTCATCATTCTCCTTTCATTCTTTCCATGTGAATCCTCTTTATTCAGACAATATATTTTAATATGAATAAAGTATAGGAAGCAGTGTACAGATGTGTTGCTAAATATATACCAACAATATTTGGAAATTAAACTAAATATCAGTTTAATGAGATTAACATGAGTTAAGTTGGACAGTTCCACATTAAAGAATACATGACAAAAAATAAAGGAAAAATGATCCTTGGCTCAGTGGAAGATATAGGTTTAAGTTTTACTCTGAACAGTCCTGATAATCAGAATCAGGAGCCTCTGAATACAGGGCTCTTTGTGGTCTGCACCATTTATAAAATGCTCATCTAAATTACTCCAACAGCAGCTCCCAACACACACAAACTACTGACAAGGCCAGCATGTGTATGGGAATACTATCACCTGCAGTTAACCCTGAAGGTCACACATTTTCCTGGCTTAGAAATATATCACCAGCCCTCCATAATCAGTGGGTTTACATCCTGGAACTCTCTACCAAACAGCGCAATCAGAGTACCTTCAGAAGGACTGCAACAGTTCAAGAAGGTGGCTTACTGCCACCTTCTCTAGGGTCATTAGGAATGGGCAATAAATAATTAGAGAAGTGCTGGATAGCATCATCAATAATACTAGCAAGTAATTTATGTACACCAATAATCTGCTCGCTGATGCTCAGGTTGGATTTTGCCATGACTGCAACTTCAGGCCTTATTGCAATATTGATCCAAATCCAGGGTAAAGAGCTGAACTGTGGAAGCATAGTGGGAGCAATTGCCCACAATTGACATAAAAGCAGTAGTTGACAGATGATCGTATTAAAGATTCCAAGGAAAATTATGTAAGTGGAAATCAGGAGAACTGTCCATTAGTTAATTATATTTTGAACAAAGAAAAGTGGTTGTAATTCTCCCTCCACCAAATGATCACCATGGCTGCAGTGTCTACAGTCAGATGTACTGCAGCAGCTGGCCAAGGTTTCTCCAAATGCACCTACATCCTCAAGCCTCTACCACTGAAAAGCAAGAACAGCAGGTACATAAGAAAGTCAACACTTGCAATGTCCCTCCCTTTCACGTGTGCCATGCAGCTTTGGATATATTTCGAAAGGGATAGTCAATTTTTCAGGTCAAGACCCTGCATCAGGACTGAGAGTGTAGAGAGGAGATAGCCAGTATAAAGAGGTGAGGGAGAGGGGTGAAGCAGGAGCTGGTAAACGATAGATGGATCCAGGTGAGGAGAGGTTGATGGGCGCTTGGAAATATACGACCAGTCTTTAATCAGCTCCACCAATACACCTATTTAGCAATAAAAGGGGAATGAGTGCTGTTACTACATGTGCTGAAGCAGTTCAATAAAGCAACTCATTACTACTATTGCAACGGAATTCAGGCAATTAGAGTTGGAGATGATGGATGGTATTTCTAGTGGCACCCACATACTATGAATGTGTAAAAAGAGATCTGGAATATTGTGATAGTGGAAATAACAGTTTTCCGTCAGATCCAGTGAAAATTACAATTGATCCAAGACTCCCTAATTACACAGAAAAGAGGAAACACACTTGTCATTCTTAAAATCTCATTAATTTTTGGACATAAATTTAATGTTCATACTCATTAGAGTATTTGACTTAAATGCATATAGTTTAAAGAAATTATTGTTTTTAAATTACCTTTCCTGAGGATTAGCAGAAGCAGTCAGAGAGCTCGGTTACATAACGCTCCTCAGCAGATTACAACACTATCTTTCACAATGCCTCTTGGGAAGAGCTTTGACACACCATCATTTACAAGTTTGTATGGCCTTGAATTTGTTATGAGTGATCCATCTTCTATAAGTAACATCTTTAGTTCAGCATTTTGCAACCATACCTGCATAAAGAACTTAAGGTGGTGTTGTTAGCAAGACAACTCCTGTTTTAAATTGTTGTTCAAGTCTAATACACTCTTACTATTGAAAGCAATTGTGCCTGCAGTGAAGTCATGGACATCAATTTCGCACTGACTGTTATTTCACATCTGTAAATTACTTGATTCCTTTCTGCACTTGGCTACTTTGTGCTGCATTCCTAATGGAATCTCTGAAGTATTCTTTCCACCCTTATTATCTAGCGGCTACCAAAGCTTAATCAAATCCCAGCAAAATAAAACATCCAGCAGCACTTCTCAAACATCTCAGAACAGTTGAAAATGCCTGATAGCTTAAGACTTTCGGAAGAAACTTTGCTTGTAGTGAGTGAACAGCATTGTAGATATCTGGAGATTATCAATTAAACTGTATTGAAAATGGAATAACTTGGATGTCAAATTGATTAGCAGATCCTGCTATTTTAATTTGAATATTCTAATAAACATGTCTAGCTCTCTTTAGACCATGTTGGGAAGATTGCCGTTCTTGTTTTCCTTTACCTTGTAACTACTTCAAGTAGGCCATTATGGATCTATCTTACCAGTACTCAAGGCACAACTGTATTGTTATGACATTTCTAACCATCTGAAACCATATTTATTTCACGCCAAGGGCACAGTATTTATTTTTCCACTGCTAGTGATATGATTATTGCTCTTTTCAACATTCCTGTATTGCTGTTAAGTTTCAATTATGCTTCAATGCTTTCTGCATCCTTTCTGCATATTCATATCTCATAAAGCAAAGTTCTGTCATTCACATCTCAACCCAGTATTCCCCATGATCCCAAACCTCAGAATGTCCTGTTTCACTAAATTGCAGAATTTATCAATCCTTTTCAACCTATCACCAATAAACATTCTAAAGCTTAGCTGGCTGTCACCATAACATCTTGCTATAAGCATAGGATCTTAAAATGGTTATTATACAGAGGAGGCCATTTGGGCCATTGTGTCTGCGCCTGCTCTCTACCAAAACATCTCATTAGTTTCATTCCCAGCCTTTTCTTCATAGCCTTGCAAAATTTTTGTCACCAAATGTTCAGTAAATTCTCCCTTTAGGGCAATAATGAGACCTTATTCCACATTATCTGCATGCATTGCATTCCAAATTCCAACCATATGCTGTACAAAAATGTTTGACTTCTTGACACTATTAATTCTCTTCTCCATCATTTTATACCAGTGACCTCTAGTCATCAATTCCTCCACCAAGAGGAACAGTCTCCCATTATCTATTCTGGCCAGATCCTTTCTCATTTTTATCAGATCTCCTCTTAGCCTACCCTTCTCAAAAGAAAACAGTCTTAACCTTGTAACTGCTGTCCCTCATCCAGGAACCACCTTTGCTCATCTTGTCTGGACCCTCTCTAGTGCCTTCTATAATAAGCAACCAGAACTGAACACAATATTCTGCCTGAGGCCAGATCAGCATTTCAGCATGGCTTCCCTGATGTTAACTCCATGCCTTTAAGATCTCTCTTTAAACCCATGTTCAACATTATCAACCTTGATTTGTCATGTAATAAAAGGAGCTGAAGAACTTCTGGACAATAAATGTACCATAAACAATCTAAGAGACAAAAAATTTAGTATTACATTTAATTCAAAATATAGTCTTGGTCTTCCAGCATGAACTGACAGAAATAGTAAGCAACTTGAATTTAGATATTGTCTTTAATATAGAAAAATATCTCAAAGGCAATATTAGGACCATTATCATACAAAATATTCCATTGAACCCACCAAAGAAAATATTATGATATAAAATCTTAAAAGAAAAAAAAGAGAATTGCAAAATGTGAGCCCAAGGGAGCTAGAAGCTCCGCTGTCAAAAGTGCAATGATTAAAATAAGAAATGCACTGGAGAACAAAATAGAAAGCGTTAAACCCTCCCCCACCCAACATTTTAAGTCTTCTGAAGAAGTCTCCAGAGATAGGGAGGAGCAATGAGGGAATAATTCATACAGCACTTTAAAATGGTCAGATCAGCCTCCTGACTGAAGCTGTGAGCTGAAGTGAGAAGGTAATCATTTTGACAGTGGAAAATGGCCCAGCACAGGTTAAAGCCTTTGCAGTGAGGGGTGAAGTGGGCTTTACTTTCCTCCATCTGATTCACTTAGAATGCTGCCAAATCTGGGAGCCTGTTCAATATTTTCAATCCCACCTAATGCTTCTGAGTTCAGGAAAATTTCTGCTCTAACTTCTCCATGAATATGATTCCCTTCCCATCTTTCTCAGATCCAATGCTTATAGAGTGCAGGAATCCAACACAGTTTCTTAAAGATCATATGCTAAGAAGCCCAGGACGTCCATGCATGGTACTCTCTCATTCCATGCTGGCACAATGTGGAATCTTAACTGCCCTCACCAACCAGTTCTGACTTTTTCCAATGTAAGATACATCCCTAAACCTCCACAGGGTGTAATTATGGATCTTAAGGTTTCTACCCAGGTAGAGACCATCCCCAAAGTCTCGAGCCAGTTCATGCAGATTCCATGATCCTCCCGTTTACAGACCCAGCATTTCTCTCCAATAGTATTTTAGGGGTCCTACCTTCTGTTTCAAACCCTGTCATATACCCATTCACAAGGTGTAGGAATCCACCTCTTATCCTAATCATGGATATTCTCCAGTAACTTCCATCCCAAGCCCATTTAACTTCATGAGGTCTTGAAGATTTGTCAAATGTCATTTTTAAAAAAAAATATTTACCATTTTACCATTTTTCATATATTATATCCTGGAATTATTTTTCCCATTGTAGCTCAAGTATGTAGCCATGTTCTTCATTGTGATAGTCAGTACAATGCACTGATTGAACAAGAGTTTCTAAACTTATCAATCATTCAAATCTATTGTCTTTTTGATCACACTAAAAACATGGGGTGCACGCTGGACGTAAAATTCAAGCCAAATTACTACCTTTAGTATCCAAACAATGATTATCATGGAGCTCAAATTTAAGGCTATTAAGATTGCTGTTAGCATTTGTAGCCAAACCTGCAGCAACTCTGTATTAAAGGTATTAGGTGGTTATGCTTTGAAAATAGTTCTGTGGCTTCTGCACATAAATATTGATGAAGCTTATTATGAGAACCAAGAGGCTTTTTAAGTTGACTTTTGAAACTGGTTGCAAGCTGAAAAATATGAGTTGTGTTTCCTTTTCTGAATTATTTGTGGTCTCGCTATCCACACAAGTTAGATATCCACAGAGAAATATCAACCATGGTTCTACCGTGTCATGATTCATTCCAATATATTAATGCTCAAATCAATTCTGGATATATTTCAAAATGTTGATAAATCTAGACATTTTTCCACCAAAGTACCTTCATGTGATAATGGGCATCAAACAGGATAATCTTCCTTTGAACAGATGATATACTAGCACATTGATACAAGAGTGAGAAGGAACCATTTTGCAGACTTAGAGTAAATAAGCAAGATAGAGGTAAGAAAGCAACAGTCAAGGGGGCAATCAAATAGTTAAGAGTATGAATTTTGTATTATAAATTGAGTAAAGTTCAGGGCAAACCTTAGAAATTACAAAGATTGATCAGGATTGATCTTCTGTACATCTGGGAAAAGACCCCTCCGAGCGATTGCGGGGATGTGTTCAAATATCATCCAGGGTTACAGAGAATTCTAATATTTAAAGTTAAAGGGAATTTTCAAAGAAATGGTGGACAGGACTGATTGTCTGTACAGACAGAAACAAGTTTCTCAGATTCGAGTAAGTTGCATTTAGAGTTGGAGTTAGAGAGAAGTATATTTGATCTGAAGTTGCATGCACTTCTGCACTAACTGCAGCTGCTTCACTGTTCCATGTTTGCTTGGGTGAAGGCTGAGTGAAGTTTGCACATCATCCCTGTGACTACATGAGTTTTCTCTGGGTGCTCTGGCTTCCTATCGTATCTCCAATATGTTCTGGCAGGTTAATGAGCTGCTGTAAATTACCTCTTAGTACAGGTAACTGGCAAAGAAAGAATCAAAGAAGAGTTGATGGGCAAATAGAGATAATAATCTGCAGTGAAATAAGGAGGAAGGAGTGGGATTGATGAGATTACTCTGTTAGGAGCCAGCATGGACCCAATGAACAGAATGGCCTCCTTTTGCATTGAGGTAAGGGTTAGAGGCTTAATTAAGGGCTAAAATTATGGAAAATTGTTAGAGGTTATATAAGTGTGTGGTATTTTACAATATTTTTGCATCATATATAATCTTCAGTAGCTTTTTGCAATACCTTAAGATATAATATTTGCAGTTTGTATTAACATTATTTTGTCTGTAGCCTTTGCCCACTGAGTTGTGTTGGTCAGTGAGCTTTGACTAGTTTTACCCCATCAGAATGGGTTCAGACTGACCATCTGTATAAGACAACTTCCTAAATTTCTATATCTTTTACTATTTCTTATTCATATTTTGTTATTGTGCTCTTATCACATGCCCAACAATGTTTCCTTGCATTTAAAGAGTGAAGCAGCATTCATGTTGAAAACAACAGAGAGAGGACCTGGGACCATAAGAGCAAATTGCATGGAGAAACTTCTTTGTGGAGTTCTATGATCCTTATCTTAGTCAATCCCCCACCCACCTCCCTACAACTTATGCCCTTCCCTTTGATCATTCCATTTGTGCTGGACAGTGGCCTCTCTCCATCTGGAATTCAGTCCCTGGCATACAGTCAGCTGTTGCTTCCAACCCCATCTGGGCTGGCAGCTGTCTGGGAGTGAGCAAAGCGGTTCCCTGGTGCTAAAAGCTCCCAGACTTCCCAGTGCTGAAATCTGACGGTGAAGGTGTTGGTCATCGTTTCCCCAAAATACTCCACCTCCAGCTCCCGAGTTACATCAATATTTCACACTCTCGCCATGACTAGGGTGGCCAGAACTCTAACCCAACATGGGCTGCATGTCAGGGGAGGAAAGAAAAAGAAGGGCAAAAAAATGGGAACATGGAATACCAGGCTCAAATAGCGTGCGCTGCAGCTTTGCAGCATCCTCCAGCCAAGCTATTTATACATCAGCTCTTTGAATGTTTATTGGAAGGGAATGGGAGAGCAGCTGGAAGGGGAGATTACAAGGGCAGCACTGTGAAAATTGTTTCTTTACACCATACCATCTGTCCCTATTATTTTTAATTTAAAACACAGCATGTGAATAACAACAACATTGCAAACCAGACAAAAGGAAGATTCATCCATGCTTGTAACTGAATTTACCACTCCCACAGACTGATCTTCAAACAATATTACTCTGGTTGCAAGAAAACACAGTTATTTTGCAGCTTCGCCTCTAAATCAGTGGTCAGTAAACAAGCATGAAGCAAATAAGTACATATGAAGTTAAAAGCGTCAGGAAGGAGATCTGGGTCTAGGAGAGACTCTGAGAGATACCCTATGGCTGATCTACAAAGACATTGCAAAATTGTTTTTTTTCCCTCTCATAAGAAGATTATCTGGGGCAATGGAAAGACACACACTGAAATCTAAAAAGACACATGCACAGAGATTCAGATTAAATATAGAAGAATAGATTGTAATGGAAATGTTTGAGGTGACAAAGTAGGAATTGTTATAGTTTACCAATAATTAAAGAACCAAAATGTCCATCCCACAGCCCACAATCAAGAGCGGAGACACAAGAGATTCTGCAGATACTGGAATCTGGAGCAATACACACTAAATGCTGGAGGAACTCAGGTAGCTCGTCAATTTCATCAACTTTGCCTCCAACTTTCACCCTGCCCTCAGATTTACTTGGTCCATCTCCGACACCTCTCTCCCCTTTCTGGATCTCTCTGTCTCCATCTCCAGAGACAGATTAACCACAGACGTCTTCTACCAAACCCACTGACTCCCACAGTTACCTTGACTACACCTCTTCCACCCTGTCACTTGCAAGGATGCTATTCCCTACTTCCAGTTCCTCCACCTCCGCCACATCTGTTCCCATGATGAGGTTTTCTATTTCAGGACATCAGAGATGTCCTCTTTCTTCAGTAAATGGTGTTTCCTTTCCACCACCATCAATGCTGCCCTCACCCACATCTCCTCCATTTCCCGTAGGTCTGCCCTCACCCCATCCCCATCCGACGTGACAGGTACAGGGTTCCCCTTGTCCTCACCTACCACTCCATGAGCCTCCGCATCCAATATATCATTCTCCACAGCTTTCGCCACCTCCAGCGGGATCCAACCAGAAGGCACATCTTCCCTTCTCCCCACCTCTGCTTTCCGCAGGATCGCTCTTTCCATGACTCCCTTGTCCACTCGTCCTTCCCCACTGATGACCTTCCTGGCACTTTATCCCTGCATCTGTCCAAAGTGTTACACCTGCCCCTGCACCTCCTCCCTCACCACCATTCAGGGCCCTAGACAGTCCTTCCAGGTGAGGCACCGCTTCAGCTGTGAATCCGAGGGTGTTATTTATTGAACCTGGTGCTCCCAGTTTGGCCTCCTCTACATCGGTGAGTCCCGACGCAGAGTGGGTGACTGCTTCGTCAAGCACAGTCGCTCTGTCCACCGCAAAAGCAAGGATCTCCCAGTGGCCACCCACTTCAATTCCACGTCCCACTTCCACACTGACATGTCTATCCACGGCCTTCTCTATTGCCATGTTGAGGCCAGACACAGGTTGGAGGAGCAACACCTCATATTCCCCTTTAGCTATTGCCAACCTGACGTCCTCGATATCAATTTCTCAAACTTCCGGTAACCCCTGCCTTCTCCCCACGCCCATTTCTGCCCCCCTTTGTTTTCCCCCATTCCTGTGCCCCCTCACCCATTCTCTTTCCCCTCTCCCAGCCTCATGACCTGCCCATCTATTCCCCACCTCCTTCCCTTGATTCCATGGTCTACTGTCCTCTCCTACCAGATTCCTTCTTCTTTAGCCCTTTGCCTCTGCTACCTATTACCTCTCAGCTTCTTACATCCCTCCTCCCCCACCCACCTACCTTCCGCCTCTCACCTGGACTCACCTATCATCTGCCAGCTTGTGCTCTTCCCCCCACCTTCTTATTCTGGCTTCTGCCCTCTTTCTTTCCAGTCGTGATGAAGGGTCTCGACATGTTGAGTTCCTCCAGCATTTTGTATGTGTTGCTCCAAAAATAAAAGCAATTGGGTGAGTTCCTCTGTGCTTACTCTACAGGATATGATAAATGGAATCAGGTGTGCACACTCAATACATTTTTTTTTCTTATTTTTTTTCCTAGAATTCAATTTTATTAAATTTAATGCTTCTCAATTGATTGCTTTTCCTGATGAATTAAAATTAATTTCCCTAAATGTACCAGCCTTTTTGTTGATGGTTTCTGTATTTCCTGAGGGCACCAACTTATGGTGGTTACAAGGAGAATAAAAATACCGAGAAAGGTATTAGCTTATAAGAGGATGAAAGGCTGGAGCGTTTTGCAAGATTGCCAGTTCCATACTAAATTACCAGGTTTTATCTCCATAGTGACAGATGTTCAGGACTTCCCTACTTTCCTGGCCATGCTTCGATATTGGACTTTGCTCAGGTCCAACAGTGGAATGCAAACTTATTCCATTTACTCGAGCTACGAGTGGGGTCACTGACCTTGTGGAAAATAGTAAGGGCAGGGAAGTGTTTGAATTACTTTACTTTCTTAATGTTCTTAATTATTTATTGGTAAAGTACTATGTTTTAAATTTTTTATTCTACTTTATTCCTAATGATTTAAATCTATTTGAATTTTTAAAAAAAATGTTTCAAAACTTTCAAAAATATTTAAAAGCCTTTACAGTGGAAAGCTGTCAAATGCTCTCAGGTTGTTCCTGGGGCCAGGCCTCAGCAACAAGCTCATCTATCATAGCCTGCTTCACCTGGTGGGACACTACTTGAGTGTGGATATATTGAGGCAGGCTGCTCCACCCTCTGGGCACTACAGCATGTGAGTACAGACAGGGGCCAGATGCAGCACCATGCAACTCAATTTTTTATGAGCATTTGGAGCTATATCCTAGTCTGCATTATACCTGAAATAACATCTATTGTTGCATAAGGGCAAAAAATAACTGGTGAACTGGACAATACTATCTTTTCCTCATTCCTTACAGTATGTAAGGAAAACCCCAAGGCATTTTTCACTTATGTGAAGAGCAGAAGGATGATGGGAGTAAAGGTAGGACCGATTAGGGATAAAGGTGGAAGGATGTGCCTGGAAGCTCTGGAAGTGGGTGAGGTTCTCAATGAATATTTCTCTTCAGTATTCACCAAGGAGAGGGGCCTTGATGACACTGAGGACAGTGCTGGTAAGGTTAATGTTCTAGAGCATGTTGATATCAAGAAAGAGGATGTGTTGGAGCTGTTAGAAAATATTAGGATAGATAAGTCCCTGGGGCCTGACGGAATATTCCCCAGGCTGCTCCGTGAGGCGAGGGAGGAGACTGCTGAGCCTTTGGTTAAGATCTTTGAGTCCTCGTTGTCCACGGGAATGGTACCGGAGGATTGGAGGGTGGCAAATGTTGTCCCCTTATTCAAAAAAGGTAGTAGGGATAGTCCAGGGAATTATAGACCAGTGAGCCTTATGTCTGTGGTGGGAAAGCTGTTGGAAAGGATTCTTAGAGATAGGATCTATGGCATTTAAAGAATCATGGTCCAATCAGGGACAACCACATGGCTTTGTGAAGGGCAGATCATGTCTCACAAGCCTGATAGGGTTCTTTGAGGAGGTGACCAGGCAGATTGATGAGGGTAGTGCAGTAGATGTGGTCTACATGGATTTTAGTAAGGCATTTGACAAGGTTCCACATGGTAGGCTTCTTCAGAAGGTCAGAAGGCATGAGATCCAGGGAAGCTTGGCCATGTGGATTCAGAATTGGCTTGCCTGTAGAAAGCAGAGGGTTGTGGTGGAGGGAGTGCATTCAGGTTGGAGGGCTGTGACTAGCAGTGTCCTACAAGGATCGGTTCTGGGACCTCTGTTATTCGTGATTTTTATTAATGACTTGGATGAGGGGATAGAAGGATGGGTTGGCAAGTTTGCAGATTACACAAAGTTTGGTGGTGTTGTGGATAGTGTAGAGGATTGTCTAAGGTTGCAGAGGGACATTGATAGGATGGATGACATGCAAAACAAAGCTTTTCACTGTACCTCTGTACATGTGACAATAATAAACCAATCTACCAATTTATATGGACTTAAGCAAGACCTTTGACAAAGTCCCACATAGCAGGCTTGTCTGGAAGGTTAGATCGCATGGGAATCTGAGAGATAGCTAACTGGATTCGTCATTGGCTTAATGGTAGGAAGCAGAGAGTAATGGTCGATGGATGTTTCTTGGACTAGTGGTGCTGGGATCTTTGTTGTTCGTTACTTATATAAACGATTTGGATGTGCATGTAGTAGGTATGGTTAGTAAGCTTGCTGGTTAGGTGGTATCATAGACAGTGAAGAAGGTTATCGAAAATTACAGGGAGATCTTGATCAGCTAGGTAAGTGGGTTGAGAATAGGCAAATGGCTTTCAATTCGGAAAAGTACAAAGTATTGCATTTTGGGAAGTCAAACCAGGGTAGGACTTGTATAGTGAACGGTCAGGCCCTGGGGAGTGTTGGGGAATAGACGAACCTAGGAGTATGTACATAGTTCACAGAAAGTGGTGTCACAGATAGACAGGGTGGTGAAGAAAGCATTTGGCACACTGGCCTTCATCAGTCAGGGCACTGAGTATAGGAGTTGGGATGTTATGGTGCAGTTATACAAGATGTTGGTGAGACCAAACTTGGAGTATTGTGTACCGTTTTCATCACCCTTTTGTTGGGAAGACATAATTAAACTGGAAAGAGTGCAGAGAAGATTTACAAGGATGCTGCCAGAACTCAAGGACTTGAGCAATAGCGAAAGGTTGGGCAGGCTATGACTTTATTCTTGGAGCATAGAAGATTGAGGGGTGACCTTATCGAGGTGTCCAAGTTCATGAGGGGTGAACGCACATATTTTTTTCCTAAGGAAGGGGAACTAAAAACTAGAGGGCATAGGTTTAAGGTGAGAGGTGACAGATTTAAAAGGGATCTGAGGGGCAATTTCTTCATGTGTATATGGAATGAGCTGCCAGAGAAAGTGGTTGAGGTGGGTACAATAACAACATTCAAAAGACATTTGGATAATTACATGGATTGGAGGGTTTAGAAGGATATGGGCCAAACGTGGGAAAATGGAACTAGCTTGGTGGGCACCATGGTTGAGTTGGGCCGAAGGGCCTGTTTCCATATGTGTTACTCTATGACCTAGGATGCAGAGCTGGGCTGAGAAGTGGCAGATGGAGTTCAATCCGGAGAAGTGTGAGGTGGTACACTTTGGAAGGGCAAACTCCAAGGCAGAGTACAAAGTTAATGGCAGGATTCTGGGTAGTGTGGAAGAGCAGAGGGATCTGGGGGTCAATATCCACAGATCCCTGAAAGTTGCCCCATAGGTGGATAGGGTAGTTAAGAAAGCTTATGGGGTGTTAGCTTTCATAAATCATGGGATCGAGTTGAAGAGCCGCAAGGTAATGATGCAGCTGTATAAAACTCTGGTTAGACCACACTTAGTGTCCAGTTCTGGTTGCCTCATTATAGGAAGGATGTGGAAGCATTGGAAAGGTTGCAGAGGAGATTTACCAGGATGCTGCCTGGTTTAGAGAGTATGCATTATGAGGAGAGACTAAGGGAGTTAGGGCTTTACTCCTTGGAGAGAAGGAGGATGAGAGGAGACATGACAAAGGTGTACAAAATATTAAGAGGAGTAGATAGAGTGGACAGCCAGTGCCTCTTTCCCAGGGCACCAATGCTCAATACAAGAGGGCATGGCTTTAAAGTAATGGGTGGGAAGTTCAAGGGAGAAATCAGAGGAAGGTTTTTTACCCAGAGAGTGGTTGGGGCATGGAATGCACTGTCTGGAGTGGTGGTGGAGGCAGGTATATTGGTCAAATTCAAGAGATTACTAGATAAGCATATGGAGGAATTTAAAATAGAGGGATATGTAGGAGGAAGGGGTTAGATAGTCTTAGGTGAGGTTTAAAGGTCAGCACAACATGGTGGGCCGAAGGGCCTGTATTGTGCTATATTGTTCTATGTTGCATTGAATTTTATGCCATGTCTGTTATATCTTGTAAAATGTCAACATCTTTGAAAAATAGAGTGTGTCTTTGTTTAGAACATGTTAAGTTCAGTTTCTGTATTCAGTACTAAGCAAAGAAAAAAAACAATTATCCTCTGCAACTTATGTTTCTAAAAGCAATTTCTATGGCTGGTGGTACCCCGGTAAAATATTTTGGAGCTACCTTCAAATGTTGCCTTTATGCTCTTGACCCCAAATACTATACACTTTTCCTCTGCACTGCCTTCTCATTGCCTCAGATGTTTACTTTTAGAGTCTACATGCTACAATTCCCCTCTCTGAGCTTCTCTTTATGCTTGAAATAGATATTTCATGCAATTCAGCTTCAGATTTTTCCGTTGCCTGCCTTTTTGCCTGTCATTTTCCATCTTTCTCAGCTGTTTTATATTTTGTTGGCATTTCTATTAAGTACCTACACCTTCTCCCTCTTTACACCAAGTCTTTTGCCAAGACAGAAGAGATTCACCTTCCACAACTGCAGGGTGATTTTTCAGTCACCCTCTCCAATGTCTTCTTCACAAGCCTGATCTGCATAACTACTTTTCAGCTTTTATTTAAATAAAGCAAGAGGCACTTTAAAATATACTTCAATGAAGACCTGCAGCATGAAGAAATTACACAATGAAACATACTGGCTGATAGTTAATGTGCTAAATGATAAATGACCCTAAAGGTTAATGCATTATTTAGATTCATCCAGAGTTATTCACTAATGCATCTCCATATCCTGCTTTCTCAATAATTTCCAGCATTTTAAGTCCAACCATCAGAACTTTCAGTCATACTCAAGAAATTTTTCTACTCAACAGATGTCCTCATCTGAGGGGAAAGGCTAAGTAACTGTTTAACATTGAAACATAATCAAAGCCACCAGAGACCAATATGGAGATCCTAAGGGACAACAGTTTGGAAAATCTCCATTTGACTTCAATTTAGCAAAAGGAAAATTTCAAATTATTATTCCGAGAAAAGATGTTGAAAAATCTTTAAGAAGAAGTGTTTAAAGCTACTTCTGAAAATTATGGTAGGAAAATATATTGTTTAAAGTTTAACTGCCTCTCATATTCTAAGTGCTAAATTTAATAAGCCCTTCATTATCATTACTATTATTCCATTATGAACAATAACAGCATTTAACTGGACTAATTTTGGCAAAGAGAAATGACTTATAAGACCATTATCCTTGATCTGTGAACAGATGTTACTTTATTGAAAGTAATCTATGTTGGCTGGTTGAAGATTGTAAGGTGGTGCAAGCAAGATTTGTGTTTTTCTTTGTAATGATGTGGGCTTGAATCCGGATTGTTATGTGGCTGCACAGAGAAACAAGAAACAAATTTGGTGTAAGAAAAAAAGACAATAGAGTACTGAAACATGCCCAGAAGTCTTTTTGCATTTTATACTGGGAGAAGTAAATATGTTTTAAGGCAACATATGTTCTGATTTTAGGCTTTAAAAGCCAATAAAAACAAAACAGAACTAGCTGGAAATACTTAGCAAGTCAGGCAGGATGTCTGGAGAGAGAAACATAGTTAACATTTCAGCTCGATGACCTGAAGCTTGATGCTGATCAATGCAATTTGGATATAGGAGCAGTATTATTTTCATGTTTATTTGGCTGTTTAGTTATGCAGAGCATTTATGGTATAATAGAGATTCCTCCCTTATCTAACTATCCTTATTTAAAAAAATGCTTTATCTCTTTGTCTGCTAAGTAATTTTACAGAATCTCTTGTTAGATTTTTGTTTTATAAGGTTTTTATTTGCATAATAGAACCTGATCACCCGGTTTTGTTTAGTTTTTTCTTTACTGGGAAAAATTTCAACTCACAAACCTGACCAAGATTTGCAAATGTGAATATGTTCCAAATTCCCTTCATCATTCAACAGATGGGTGGGTTGGTCCAATTATAAGTGAAGCATTACAACAGTAACTACACTTCCCAAAACTGCATTATTAAATGTAAGGTGCTTTGGGATCATGAAAGGTGCTAGATAAATGCAAGTCTTTACTCTTTCTTCTTTTTAGTGTACCAACATCAATCCAGTGATCACTTCGGCTAAAATAGAAGGTTGTGGAAAGTCATGTGAGAATTTCATGTCAGAAGACTGTGCTGACAAGAATGTAGAACTTTCCATGCACTGTCAGGGAATAAGTGTACAGGAAGGAGCTGGCATTTGTTCAGTTATGGTAGAAAGTGGAGAAATGCAAACTTGCAAAAGTGAATCCTCTTAGTGATATTCTGACAGAAATGTGAACTGATTTTTTACATTGTTATCATGTTTATGCCAGTTGATTACTAAATATCATTTGTTAAACAATACCAATGTTTAAGATCAGACAAACATTGCTGAAGTCATTGAGGTCTGGGATTTTTGCTTGGTTGTATGTGGAAGTAGTTTAATAAAAATGAAAGCAGCAGAGTGCCAAAAAGAGTATCTACAGGAATCTACAATTACCACAAGGAGAATATCAGATTATGTGTTAATTATAAAGCTCTTTTGAACATGTAGTGTAAGGCTGAGTCCAATTAAACTGAGACAAAATCAATAAAACAAGAAACAGAGGATAAACAAACTGGTTGCCAATGAAATTTGAGAAATGTCTTCTCAGTGAAACTGATAGCAAAATCGATTGTTCATGAATTATGTTATCAGTTCACTCAAGATGTTATTTTTCTTATTGGGACTGAATAACCGACCAACAGCGGTATGAAACTTTAAACTCTCAATACTATGTTGGAGTAACCTTATTTTCACCACATGAAGCATATGAATACACTTGAGTACTCAGACCATAAGACTGGGATTGGGTGGGGGTGGGGAGAAAGATGGGTGGCTGGGTGGGGATGCAGAAGTATTGTGGACAAGTAATCAAATTAAAAGGATCTACCAGAATTGGGTTACCTGTGCAGGCTGAGATCTGTTCAAGGGACGCCTCCTCTAACTCACATTATTGCAGATCAATCAGTACTATTAAACCCCAGTTTAGTTGAGAGTGTGCAAAGGGAGGCACACTTCTGAAATACATGGAGTTCTCCCTGCAACATTCTCAAAGAGGGTCTAACATAGGGATTGATTTACTACATACATGGTTAGAGCAGAAAATGGCTGACCTACACCAGCATGATTCAAGACAGGCAATGATTAAACTTCTGAAATAACAAATAGAAACATTATTCAAAACACATACATTGCTCAAATTACATGGCAAACACTCAATACCTTTTATTATAGATTGTTAAAGAAATCATTATAAAACACATAATGTCATTTTATTCCAAGTTTTCAACTAATAACACAGCTAGGCCATAAAATTGATGGGAGGAAGCTTTCTGAAATATATCCTTACCCAATTTCATCCTCCTCATGTAACACTTGACCTACAGTCCAATTGTTTTCATTTAAGAGAAAAGATGCCCATAAAAAGAACTTTCTCCTTCCTCACGCTTTGAAGGTCATTGCTGCACAGAATAATCATCACTGCTAACTGCCCTGAAGTATCTGCAGCATAAATGGAATTTTATAACTTTCTTTTAAAAGTCAGCACCTAGATGTACTTCATTATTTACCCTCCTAAAATATAACCACAATTAAATATTGGAGGACAGAATTTCTTTGGCTGCTAATGCTAAATGTGAGCAAGAGTGTTGGTCCTGGTTGCACTCATCTATCATCTCCTTTTCCCTCAAGCACCAGAGGAGGGAGGAGGAGCCTTAGCAGGTCATAAGCTCTGAGGTCTTCCAGCAATATTGCTGCTACAGCCACCTCAGTGCAGAACAAGCCTGTGATGCCTGTGATTCAGGAAGTTTATTTTCTTAGGTGGTCCCCAGGATTAATAAAGATTTGTGTCCACTCTAATTCTGTGGCTGAAGAGGCCAATGTGCAACCACAGACCTTAGCATAGATGGGCCAGGAGATGCCTGACAGGTTGCCCGGTTGAGTGGGTTGGGAGGTGGTGCATTCCTCTGCCTCTTATGCTGGACTCATATGTGCTCCCAAGGTCTGGACTTAAAGTTCTCAATACCTTCCCAAATGTTCCTTCTCTACTTTGAGCAGTCATAGGCCAGGGACTCACATGAGATAGTGGGGATATTGCATTTGTTTTTCAATAAGGTTTTGAGAACAGCCCTGAACCTTTTCCTCTATCCATCTTGTCACCTTTTGCCATGACAGATGCCTGATATAGAATATGAGACACATGAACAATGTGGCCTTCCCAATGGAGCTAATGAATGTAATTTAAGCCTCAGTGCTAGTGTTGATGCCCTGAGAGAGGAAGTTGATGTTGGTTCATCTGTTCTTCCATTTTGGACGATTTTGTGGAGACAGTGTTGTTGTTACTTCTCCAGCACCTTGAGATGCCTGATGGAGGTAGTGTGAGTCTCAGAATAGTACAGACCAGTGAGAATCACGACTACCTATTGGATCATGAATTTGTGCCAGGTTTCAGGTCTTGATCCTTAAACATCATTTAGCTCAATCAGATAGATTTAGAAGGTAGGTTTTCACTGGCATACATCACTTATTTTGCAATAACTGTAATTGCAGAGCCATGTATGGACTGCTTTGCCAAGCACTGCGCAAAGATCACACCTGCTCTCAGTTGTAAAAGATCTTGTTACAAAGTAGCTGGAATTGTGGGCTTGTGGCTTCACAAGGACTTCAATGATTCCCAATGTGCTAAGTGCCGTTGACTGCAAGCATTCACTTTATAGGTGCCATTGTGAATTCTAAGATATGACACAATCAGAGAAGGTTCCACGTATTGCATCAATAGCTGTTATCCGGGAGTCTGTTATAAAACAATTATTTTGCTGCATTCCATTGTGTCCTTAATGTTTGGGGTCCTATGGAGCTGCTAGGTGACAAAGACTTTTCACGAACCAGATGGCTCTTGATCCCAGGCCACGACACGGTGGGTGAGGGGAAGGGGGGCAAGTTCATACAGTGAAGTACTGCCACCTGCAACCTGATAAAGCAGAACATTGGAGAACTCAAGCGACATTACCTGGGCCACTCTGGATGCAATGGCATTATAGAACATCATCGACCAAGTGTGGACCCAGGTGATTCACCAATACCTTCTCACCAGAACAATAACAACCAGGGATGGCTGACAGGTAACAGGAAGGGCATTGTAAAGTAGTAGTAAAAGGATCATTTGTGACATCATCCTGTGAGAGAACATCCTATTCATACTTTAACAGCCAGTGTTGCTTCCTTGAGATGGTGCCTGGATTCTACTGATAAACCATTGCACAGCTGTGAAACTCTACAAGTTCCTTCAAACAAAGGTAACTACAGTCACGATGACACTGGCTGGAGCTCACATTAGAGAAGTCCGAGTTTTCACTGCTGTACCCAGTGAATGAATGGTGTCTGCTTATGCAGAAATGGCAACCGAGACATCAAAGGATGATCAAGTCTGCAGTTACTGTAATGGAGGTGTCCAACACTTCCATGTTTGAAAGGATGGGTTAGTGATAAGATCTTCAAATGCTATATCATACCAATTACACGAGTGGCCTTACACAAAAATACATCACGTACCTGTCATCTGGCTAATTGCAATCCATCAATTATGAACAGTCTCACCATCATAGAATTATCATTTCTCCAAGCCTCACAGCCACATTTTGTGGCTTGCACATACTGGGCTACTTCACCAATGAAAGCTACATCATCCAAACACAATCCACACTTTTCTCCTTTTTATAAGACAAGGTTGCACATTGTGTCACCAGAAGAAAGTTGCTGGAGGAGAGGTGCAGCTGCATCACGTAACACCACTTGGAGGCCATGATGCTCTCCACATTTAACGGCCGAGCATATCCTCATAACTAATCCTCCTCCTCCTGGCATCTCACTTCCCCTTCAATTATGATGTCCCCAATGCATGAGCTGCAGTTAGTGCCAGCAGCCACCTCCTAATTCCCCACCCAATCACCCTCATCATAACTCTTTGTGCCTCTTTCATTTCTAATAATGAAGAGCTGCAGTCTGGTCAAACTCTGGAGGGGTCCTGCTACCCCACAAGAATAATAAGTATGTGTTGTATTTTAGTGCAAAGCCACTGGTGTAATTGGTATGATATAGCATTTAGAGATCCCTTCACTAGATCCCACAAGGATAGGGTAGGAGGACAAAGGCAAAGGCGCGCTACCACCCATTTGGCAGGTGGCAGCTCAGGAATAGAGACTTCTCATATAGGTTAGCAGATTTGGTATCTCCCCGTGATGAATCACCAGCCATGAATAGCCTGCAGCCAGGTGAGAGGAAGAGATTAGCACATGTGGCAGCTCTTTGGAAGATAAAATGAGACTATGTTCTGTTGCAGAGGACACATCTCTGGAATATGAAGAATGTGAAAATCATTTCCTACAGGTGCTCTGGTTTTCTCTGACATGCCAAAGACGTGCAGGTTGGTAGATTAATTGGCCACTGTACATTGGCCCTATCATGTAGGTGAGTAGTAGAATTTGGGGGGGGGGGGAGGGGATGTGGGGAGAATAGAATGGACTTACTGTAAGATTTGTGGAAATGGATCTTTGACGGTTGGTGTGACTCAGCCGAAGGGCTTGTTTCTGTGCTGGATGACTCTATGACTAAGCAGTATGTAATAGTCCAGCAATAACCTTAAACATTACTAACCTTGACCTAACAAGCGAGATGATTAAACATTCTGCAGCATCTCATCCAAGGTGTTGGGCTCTACTTCTAATATTCATACCCAGTGCCATCTCTCTCTCACTGTCTTTATTGCCTGTCTGGAAGACATCCCTCTTCTTCTTCTACTAAGTCTTCAATGCATCACCTGAATTTTGAGGTGCTTGTTCTCTAGTGCTGTTTCATCCTACATTGCAAACTACAGTTCCTCTATCTATTGCAGCCACATTTCAGAACCCTTTTAAGAACTCAGGATGGTTTTAAATCGGACAAGCAAACTTGATACACTCCTGGTTGCTCACAATATTGAGCTCCCTGCTGCTGCACCAAGATCATCAGCAGCTCGGTCAGCCCTGTCCAAGAGCTGAAGACATGAAGACTTGGTTTGTCAGCACATATTGAGCGTGCTCTGTGAACCCTGGGTCAAACAGATGCAGATTAATCCTGCAGCATGATGGCTGTTTTCAAGGGCTAGCCAAATGAGTGTACTGGCTTTCTGAAAACAATAGGAAATTGATAAATGAGTAAGGAATTCACAAGTACAAACAAAGATCCATACAATACTGTCATTTTATTCCCTAAGGTGTAGCAACAGGGAGAGATAATAAAACATCTGTTGCCCATAATCAATAAATTTTAAACTCTGGCTGTCATGAAATCCAATAAGGTCATTTAGAAAGAAATGCATATTCTTTTTTTAAGATGATTCTCTAATTTAGGATTACTTGGCTCTTTAAGAAAGATAAAATCCAACCTGAACCAGGTTTTAATGAAAATTGTGACCATCACTTTCGTATAATATCAGAACATAAGAAAATAGGAGCAGGAGTAGACCACCTTGCCCCTCAAACCTGCCCTGCCATTCAATATGATCATGGCTGACCTGCTCCAGGCCTCATCTCTTCTTCTGTGCCAGTTCTCCATAACCTTCAGTTCTGATCTTTCAAAATTTGTACCAACTTTCAAAACTGATTTTGAATTTGATCTTTCAAAAATTGTACCGGCACGGTAGCGTAGCGGTTAGCACGACGCTATTACAGCACCAGCGATCGGGGTTTGATTCCCATCGCTGTCTGTAAGGAGTTTCTGCCGGATGCTCCGGTTTCCTCCCACATTCTAAAAGATGTATGGGTAGGTTAATTTGGGGTTCAAAATGGGTGGTGCGGACTCGTTGGGCCGGAAGGGCCTGTCCCTGTTACCACGCAGTAAATAAAATTTAAAATTTAAAAAAAGTTTAGTTTAAAAAAAAATTTTAAATTTTTAATTTAAGTACCCTCATCGATCTGCCCTCCACAACCCTCTGGGGTAGACAATTCCAGAGATTCACCTGCCTCTGCAAGAAGTTCCATGCACCTCAGTTTTAAATGACCACTTATAATATTGTAACTATGTCCCCTAGTTCAAGATTTTCCCACTAGTGGAAACATCTTGACGTCTACCCTGTCATTCTCCCTAAGTTTCAATAAGATCACCCATTCTTCTAAGTTCCAATGAATATAGATCTAGTTCCTTCAGCCACTCATGACAAGACAATCCTCTGAACCCAGAGATTAGCCTATTGGATCTCTATTGGCCTGTCTCAATGCTGGTATATACTTTTTTAAACAAGGGGACCAAAATATGGCACAGTTCTCCTGATGTGATCTCACAAGTACCCTGTACAATTGTAGCAATGCTTCACTATTTCTAAACTCTAATCCTCTTGCCATTTGTCTTCTTAACTTTTTTTTAAGATCAAGCACACCAAGATCCTTCAGTATTTTGCTCATCTTTCTCCATTTAAATGATGGTATGCCTTTAGATTCCTCTTACCAAAGTGCATAACCTCACATTATTATGAAGATAAAAGCTAGAAGCAGGACTTCATCATTCAATAAGATTCTGCGTTAACCCCCTATACCTTTAATGTCTTAATACATAAACATCTATCAATCTGGTTCTCTAAAATACTCAGTGAATCAACCTCCACAGGCCTCTTGAGTAGAGAATTCCAAAGATATACTATCCTCTGGGTGAAGAAATTTGTTCTCATTGTTGTCTTGAATGGCCAATCCTTTATTATGAGATTCTAACCCCTGGCTCTAGACAACCTAGGCAGAGGAAATAGCAACCCCATTTCTACCCTATCAAGTTCCTTAAGAATTTTGTACATTTCAATGAAAACTTTGTACGTTAAACATTGTTAGTAGCAGCAATACATCTGGACATGAATACCAATTTGTGCTGTGAAATGTGAAAAATTACACTCAAGATGTCTTTGAAATTGGGTCCCCTTGTTGGATTGAATTTTGGAGGCAGAGTACAATGTTTTGCCAATGCTACAGAGGACATTTAGTTCCATTGACCAAACTCTTTATCCCACCATGTCTATCCCAACTGATAGACAGCTATCACTACTAATCCCATTTACCAGAACTTGGTCCGTGGCCTTCTATGCTTTGGCAATTCAAATGCTGGTCTGGCTACTTCAATTTTGTGACAGTATCTACCCCTGCCACCTTTTCAGGCAGTGTTGCAGATTACAACCGTTTTCTGGGTGCAAAAGTTCTGTCTCGGTTCTTTCTCTTTCTCTTCTAAACCTTTCTCTTCTAAACCTCTTCCCACCTACTCTAAACCTATGCCCTTTAGTTTTCAGTAGCTCAACTATGGTGAAAAATTGCCAACTTTCTACCCTGTGCTTCTCATAATTCTGTTTAGCTTTATCAGCCCCTACCTTATTGTTGCAATTGATTATATGACATATCCTTCAGAAAATTCTTCTAGAGAGGTATCCAGTGGTCTGTTTTTTTCCTAATGTTTTAAAATAAAATTACCGATTTTTCGTTTAGGTTTCTGAGAAATAAACATGAACTTCAATCTCCTATTCAATGTCCTAACCAGGTTTGAATGCATTTTCTAGGCTTTATTTAATCTTGTTAAAAGATTTACTATTTTTGAACATTGTTGTCTTTTTTGGTGTAACAAAATATTGTTGGCTTTTAATTAAATATTTAGAAAGGACTAATGGTTTTATCATTGCAGATGTTCAGAACCAGGAATGCCAACAAACTGGGGAATATTATCCATAAAGCTTTGCCTTTTATTTGTAGAAGCAGTTCTATAATCAATTTACATTGCTATCTCTGACCTGTTACACGTCATCCTTATTCTCCTTTCTCCTCCACCCCACTTTGAACTATGCCAACTGCTGCTTATCACTTTCAAAATTTGTCTGAATTCAGAAGTAATGAGCTTTGTGACTGTGGCCACAAGGCTAGTTTAATATCTCTGAAGTGCCAACAACAGGTACAGTAATAACTGTGTTCACTATTTACTCTGGTGCATGTTCTGCAAGCCAACATGAATTAATCTGTTTGAATTTCTACTGATGTTAGTCTGAACCTCAAGGTTACCTAATACAATAGGAACTGTTCTTGTTTGTGTGTAAGTTTACCGGGGATATAAATACTTGAGATGTATTTCATCACTTTTATACTTTCTCAGCTTTAGTTAACAGCAATTATTGGCTTTAATAATGCAACTCAGGTTGCATTCTTTCCAAATTACCATTAGTAGATAGGAGTATCTACTTTATGAAATATTTTGTTTGAAGCAAATATACTGAGATGATTATAATAGCTAAACAACAGCAGGTGAAGGCAAGATTGTTTATGGGAATACTATGCAACTATCAATATTTTCATGGGGAGAAGATGGCATCAGCATAAACGATGAGATGAAAAGAAAATACTGCAATTTCACCCTGGTGGTGTGCAGTCTGTCATATTTTCAGGAGGTTGGAGTCAAAGTTACTCCTTTATAGGGAAAGTGCAAATGGATTGATCAAACTATACATGTCACTTCAAGTGAGGTGACAATCACAAATAACTAAGATGTGTGTAATTTAGTTTCTTGATTTGTTAATACTTTTTCCTCCCATGTAAACAGTTGACAATTGCAATAATGAGACAGTAAACATAGAAATGTGGATGTAAATCTACATTACCACCTAACATTCTGGTATATTATGCCCAACTTGAGTTAAGTATCATGAAGTTAACAGAGCTACATTTCAATATCAGGGTACCTGTAAAATGAAAACCATTAAACATGTAGAATGAGAAAAAAATCCAAATTTCTTTGTAAAAATACAAATCGGTGTACAGTATTCAAAAGAACCACACAGCAGGAATGCATGTGACAGTCAATGTGAAATTATTGATGCAAACTCCCAGGAGCAAAGCAGCCAGTGTCAAAGGACAACAATGAGATTGGCAGAGAGCATCAGGAAAGAACAAATATTGGTACAAAATCAATTCTAATGAAGAGGAATTCATCTCCCACAATAGGCTAGTTCTTTAATGTGCTAGTTCCTTCCCCACATCTTGATCCCTCATCAGCTGTAGCATATTGCTTAACACCAAGCCTAGTGTATAACTCATCTGTTGATAGAATTGGAAACTGTGTTGATGATAATCATTGATTATATCAATAATTATCTGTCATCTACATTGCTTCTCAGAGTTCCCTTTACTTAACCGCTTAGGACTGGATTATTCAAATACCCCACCTTTTCCTTCAGTGACCATCTTATTTACAAAATACAAATGGCAAAGATTCCCCTTTTTGATTTACTCATAATATAATCATAGAACTATTTTGTTAAATTGCAGTTTTAGTTGGAGTTTTCAGAATATTGCTCTTTTCCCCTTGTAATCGAGGGTGGCTATATTATGAATATTCATTTACCCTACCACATACCCTACCCTTTCTAAGTAACTAAATGCATTAAAAAGTAAATCATGGCCATCATTCCCACAGAGCACATCTACACTATCTATTGTATCAGGTAACTGGAACTATCTGGAGATAACCTTCTTTTGTCCAGGAGAGAGGGAAAGATGAACAAGTCTGACTTTGGAGCTACTTTAAGGAACATCTATTACTGTTTCAAGATTGCCTCTAACCAGAGCCAAAAAGCCTCTTCAGGCAGTTTCCATGGGAAGTTATTATTTCTCAGCAACACAATAGCAAAGCATAAATGTATTCTCATTTTTATTTAATTCATAATCTAATTTTTATTTTATGTATTCTGTGATAAATTATATTCTTGGCCCCTTTCCCATTCTGCCTGAATGCTCATCAGCTGTTAAAAATCCAACAGCATCAATGCCATGGAAACTTCCTTATCCAACAAATCCTTTTGCAGCCATCTGCAGCTCCTTTCTGGGTCTTTTAGTGAATCGTGCTCTGAATAATGATGCATACATGCATGCCTTACTATAAAGCACTCATATTTTAATGTAGGCATCCATTAAAAGAATTTGTTGTGTTTTCTTTTGAAGTTTTGAGTAAAATAAAGTTTCAATTTATTAATTTGTATATTGTACTGTTTTGAAAGACATTATTAAGTCACGGAATTAAATGCATCATTCAATGGAATAAAAATGAATGACGTCACAGGAAATATCTGTCAGTAAATAATCTTAGTTACTGAACATTGATATCAGGAATATTGTTTGAGTGACTACCAGATGGGCATATGGAACAAACTGCCAGAGGAAGAGATAGATGCAGGTATAGTTGCAACTTTTAAAAGGCATTTAGACAGGTATATGGATAAGAAAGGTTTAGAGGGATATGACCTAAATACAGGCAAATGGGACTAGCTCAGGTAGGAACCTTGGTCAGCGTGGATCAGTTTGGCTGAAGGGCCTGTTACCATGCTGTATAACTCTATGAATCTATGTATTGATATCCAGGGAGTTAGTGAATCAGCTTGGAATTGTGAAGCATAGGTCATGTCTGACTGATCCAGTAGAATTTTTGTAGAGGTATTAACATGGCTGATAGGGTGGTAGGAAGACGAGTGTCCACAGATAGTGTCTTTATTGATTACTGCAAGGCATTTGGTATGCTTTTGCTCAAAGTTAACAGCAAAAAAAACTACATGGTTTTGAAAATAACTTGACATTTTCCAAAGTATTTCCAATACAAGGCATTAGGATGTGACTAAGTACTTTTGATTAAATACTGATACAGCAAGATGCCTCATGCTCTCCAAGGCAAAACAGCCCAATGATCATAATTATCACCTTAAGCATTCATTTTCTCAGCCACATGTATCTGGCTGCTGCAGTATCCACCATTTACAAAGTGCAATGCCAAGACTTATTTGAAAGCACCTCCCAATTACTTAACCTCCCTTACCCAGAGAAACAAGGGTAGCAGACTCTTTAGGATACAATAATCTTCACTCATTTTTACTTGCAAATATATCACCATTCCTTCATCATCACTGGGTCAAAATCCTAATTCTCCTCCTTGTAACACTGCCAGAGGATCTTCTTCATTGATTGCAGCAAGTGAGGAAAGTAGCTCACCATTGTCTTCACGAAGATAAGTTAAGAACAAAGAATAGGTTGAGATCTTGCCATGAATACCATATCTCATGAATAAGAAAGACTCTCATTAATTTGGGTTCGGTGAGGAGGTAGGGAGGGGTATATTAGTTTAGTAGTTGTGACTGGACTACTGTCTAGAGACCCAGACTATTGATTCAAGGACATGTTTATGTCCTTCCAAAGCAGCTGAAGAATTCAAATTGAAGTAAATAAATAAAGAAAATGTAGAATTCAAAAGCTAACGTCAGTAATGGTGACATTGAAGCTATTGGATTGTCTTAAAGCACAGTAGGTTCACTAAGTCCCATCTGAAATGAAATCTGTCACCCTCACCGGGTTTGGCCTATATAGTACATGACTCCAGACCTACCAATGCAGATCATCCTATGTACACATGAAATTGCTCCTATACTTCCAGAGAAATTGCAAATCTAATTGTTGACTCAGTTACACAGAACCAAAACAGTTAATACATTTACCAATATTAATATACTTGTTGGAAAATGTAAAGGGAAGCTTCTACATTTTATAATTTAATGTTTAGCACTTGTTATTAAATTGCTAGTTTGTGTGAACTTTACATTTTTGGAGTAATAAAAAACGTCTCAGTAAAACGAAGAATGAAGAATATTTAAACAGCATTGTTAAGCAAATGCTCCAGCAGTCATTAAACAGCAAGTAAGATCATATTTCATTTGCTAATTGTGCAGATTACCTTGTCTTGAAGCAAAGATAAACATTGGCTTGATTGAACACACATTACGTATATCAGTTAGGATTTCAATAAAGATTTTCATTTGTTTATGAATCAGTAACTTTTAAATCTCTTTGATAGATAGAAATACATGCCTTCCCACTAGAACTTGAAATAAAACTGGGAATAAGGGACTTGAATAACAAAAACGTAATCCCCATTTTACCCAACATCCATCCTTCTCCTAAGTGCATCGTGTTATTCAGCTGGTGGACTGTTGAATGGCAGTTGTACAATTCCAGTGTATAATTATCTTTGGCATCTATCCCTGAAAGGCACTTACCCTTGAAATGACTGACATTTGGCCAACAACCAAGTTGACAGGTTTCACAAATACTCTGGGCACTTTTTGATTGCTGTTTTGTTCCATTTCTTTCTCCAGTCTGTTTGAATACTTTAGCTGAAAATGCTGTGCCCTGCGATAGGCCACCTGTAATGCAGGATCATACAGGACAAGTATGTCTGTTGCCAACAAAGTTAATGTGGAATATTGATTTAAACATTGATCATGTGACAGGATTCTGTGTCCTGCCTACAACAAAATAGAACCGTCCTTAGGAATCCTAAAGCCCAGTCTACATTGATGGGGAGGTTAAGGACATGCAGTAAAGGAAGGTGAAGTTAATATCATTTAAAGAAAGCCTGTAATTAAAAGTGACCTTCAGTGAGCATGGCAAAAGCAAATATGCATGAGAGAGAAATCTCATATTTTGCCCAGTGTCCCTTACTTTGATGAAACCATGGAGAATAACCTTCAGGCATGCATGAGAACTACATAAAAATTGATTTGTAAGAACAATAAGAAAGGAGGTGGCAATGGCTGTTAGTGGAACCTTAGTGATAGCCAGGGCATTCATGTGATGTCCAACGACCCACAGGCATTGCCAAGGCAGGGAATGGGGCTTCAACACAATACTACTTAGTACCATAAAATTATAAATATGCATGACACTGCATTGCCACAAATGTTCAAGCATTACACACTTCAACTATAGCTAATAAGAAAAGAAAATTATTTTCTGTTTGGATGGTCCTAGTTTACACATATGGACATGTGGTGTACACGCATGCATGCTTGTTTGCTGTGTTATAATTAATAATCATTGAAGTCTTTTTGTAGAATTATATTCATCTATTCCAAGAGATGACATAAATAGAAGCAGAAGGACTAGAGATTATAATAAGCCATTGAATTGATGCCTCCTTAATGCTGGAGTAGAACATAGACCATAGAACAGCACAGCATAGGAACCGGCCCTTCAGCCCACAGTGTTGTGCCGAACTAATTAAATTAGTAATTAGTAAGTAGATATCCCACAACACCCATGAATACCTGCTAGATCACTGTGTTATTATGCTACAGAGAACAATGATCCTGAACATCATTTCATATCAGGATGAAAGAAGCTTATTAAATAGGAACATCTCCTGTGGTGTGGCTCCATTCTGAGAAGGTTAATGTAAGAAGGGAGAAGAGAACAGCAAAATGAAACAATTGCAGGCAGTGTGTGAAGACTGAGCAGTGGACTTCTGAAGCCTGAGTCACAGAGAGCTAAAATAATATATTGTCCTCACTTGATCATCCACACATCTACAAAGAAAACCTCAGAGCATTGGATTGTTAAAATGAGGATGACTCACAGAATACGTGGATGCCAGATGATGTGAGATGGAAGAGAATCTAAATAGTCCTAAGTAGAAACCAAGAAGCAGATTAAGCCTTGTCATGGACCTGGTGCCAAATAATCTTAGATGAAGGAAAGATGTGTGTGGAGGTTCCAGTTTCCAGCACAAACCTAAGGTTGGGGCTGCCACAAATCTTGATCTTTGTCTTACCATCAGGAATCTCAGAATTGTTGCCTCTGTGAATATCATCAATCTGAGTACAGTTGCTTCTTTTCCCATTACCAAAAATTTCTATGTGCCACTCAGAGCTTCAATGTGAAGCATTTAGCGATGGCTTGTGCATATGACAATAAACTCGACTTTGAGTTTGGTTTGCAGACTGGAGAGATCACTGATTTCCTGTGAAGGATATCAAGTATCATCGAATCATACAGCACAGAAACAGGCCCTTGTCCATGCTGACCGTGGTGCCTATCTATGCTAATGCCATTTGCCCATATTCGGCCCATATCCCTCTATGCCTTTCCTATCCAAATATTTGTCATATTGTCCAAATATTGTAAAAAAAATTACAATATCTTTTAAACATTGTAATTATATCTGCTTCCATCATGTCCTCTGGCTGCTTGTTCCAGATATTCACCACTCTTTGTGTAAAAAACTTACCCCCTCTGATCTCCTTAAAATTTCTCCTCTCTCACCTTAAAATTGTGCCCTCTAGTTCTAGACTCCCCTGCCCTATTGACTCTCCCACATGTCAGCGAGCAACGCAATCCTATCACACTTCTGATAGGGTTGTAAGACAGTGAAGCAAAGAGGTTGTTTTCCCTCAAACGGTCAGACCCAAAGGAAGTCTTCACAACATGTTAGAAGGCAATGACTGGGGTTGAAGCCTGGAGTTACAGATTACAATAGGCCCATTGCAGAATTTAGTTGTATCCAAAGAGGAACACAGTGTAGATATGGGGCTGGTTACATCATATGTCCCAGGCACCAACATAGCAAATTAAAGCAATTGGGGGAAAAGATTAAGAGTGCTGAAGGGATTAACAAGGGATATGCATAATTGATACTGCTGGGGCAAACAAATGGGAATATGTATTCATTCATTTGCAATATAAGTACAGGAGAAACCTTTGTAAATTGGTAACCCACTCACTCATCTTTCCTGACTCCATTGTCAAAGGACATGAAAGGTGCTTTGGCAACAAAGCAATTTGTAAATGAATGCAGCAAGATACAGTAAATGGATTAAGTTATCTTGTAGTTCCCTGGAGTAAGCAAGGATGAAGAGAAGAAACTAATAATTGAAACTTTCTCTGCAACTGTGCCTCAAGTCACCCTTAAAAATGGAGACAAAATCTCTCCTGACAGTGTGTCTTAAATATACGCAGTAAGAACATTGGCATCTAAATACTCTGGCAGGGCATCATGTCTGACTTCTCTCTTGTGGTTCTTGTACCACAAACACTTGAGTTTGCCTGCCACTGTTCTATCTACTTTGCTTTATAGAGTACAAATCATAAGACGACAAAGGGAAAACTCCTTCAAAACAGTTAACTAGCTGAACAATGTTTCCTTGCTGGAGCAATGCTCTCCAGAATACCAAAATCCAAGGCAAATCCTTCCAAAATGCATCTGACAAAAATGGAAAATCCAATAAAATATTTTTTTGTTGTAAAACATATTAAAAAAAAGCCCAACCATTCAAAATAAGATACAAAAGACAATTCCAACTGTTAAATCACAAGGTCACATATATTTTGATATTGAATTATCTATTTGCAACACTATTTTCTTTGCATTTTGTAACATCAGAGCTAATAATAAATGGTTATGAATATATCATCCTATCCACAAACTTTGTTATCAAGTCTGTGCAATATACTTGGGAAGCCATGTGTATGACTTTTTTATATTTAACATCAGCTTTATTTATTTATCTAACTTCAACCAATTTCAGTACATCCTCAACTTTTCAATACTAATTCTAGCTAGAGATCAGGTACAGTGCTAGTTAACATTCTTTCTGATTTTACTTGTCATGACATCCAATCAGGATTAATGTCAGGCAAGGTGTGATACCAACGTTCCACCCAATTCAATTTCCTACCCAAAAGGTTCTTAAGAATTGTTATTGTATCTACTTCTACCACCTCCCCTGGCAGTGTGCTCCAGGCATCTACCACTCTCCACGTAAAAAAAAATGTCTTGCACATCTCTAAACTTTCCCCAGCTCACCTTAAACATATGCCCTCCAGCACTTGACCTTTTCACCTGCAAAAAAGACTCCAACCGTTCCCCTATCTATGCCTCTCATAATTTTATATACTTCTATTATGGCACCCCTCAACTTCTGACGCTCATGAAAACAATCCAAGTCTGTCCAACCTCTTCTTATTGCTAGTACACCTAAATCCAGGCAACATCCTGGTAAACCTCTTCTGAACCTTCTCCAAAGCCTCCACATCCCTCCTGTAGTGTAGTGACCAGAACCGCAGGTAATATTCCAAATGTGGCCTAACCAAAGTTTTATACAGCTGCAACATGATTTCCCGACTTTTATACGCAGTGCCCCAACTAATAAAGACAAGAATGTCATACGCCTTCTTTATCACCCTATCCACCTGTGTCACCACTTTCAGGGAGCTATGGACTTGCACCCCAAGATCCCTCTGTACATCAATGCTTCTAAGGCTCCTGCCATTTAATGCATACTTTCCTCTTGCATTAGAACTCCCAGAATGGATCATATCACATTGTCCAAATTAAACTCCATCTGCCATTTCTCTGCCCAGATTTCCAGCTGATTTATATCCTGCTTTATTACTTGACAACCTTCCTCACTATCCAAAACTCTACCAATTTTTATGTCATTTGCAAACTTACCAGTCAAGCCACCAACATTTTCATTCAGATCATTTATCTATATCACAAACAACAACATTATCAATGATCCTCAGACAATCATCCTCACATCCGTCACACTCTTTAGGAACACAAGGGACAAAGAGATGATCCTTTGGACTGTGGAATCAAGGACTTTATCATGTTTTGGAAGAAATGAGCCTTGCTGTGCAAGGTGCATACTGGCCAAGGTAAATATGACAAGGAACTAGGTCTCAACAATAACAGTCAAATTGGGATGGTCTGTCCTTGTAACAAAGATCAAGGGTCAGAGCCCAAGAACAGAAACATCTTGAAACCTGTGATATCCATAAAAATACATCATTTTTGAGTATCATAGGGCCAGAATAAGTGAGAAATGAGTCAGCCAGATTTAGCTGAATGTTAGATTAATTAGTGCTCCAATAACAACCTCATTGTTTGCTTCAAATATTGGTCAGGCAGAAGAAGTGGAGGATAATAGTGAGAGGGCAAGGCAAGTCAGGCACTGGGGAGATCGAAAATTTAATTGAGGATGGGAGAAGAAGCATTCCTGCTTGTGTTGGCCCAGGAGTTTTTAAATTTACTGTATTGTTTTCTGTCCTCTTGGAGACTTCTGGCTATGGCTGTTTTAGATCTGACCCTGTCTAAGCTTCCCAAACCAGCAGTTAAGCTGCCATTTCAGTGCTGATTATGCCATCAGGTCATGCATGCATGCCACGCAATCTGCAACCTAACCCCCAAACTTGAATTAAGCTGAGCTAGGATGATGTTGGTTAGGAATTCTTCAAAAAGATGAACTGATGTCCTTTCTCCATCACATTAACTCTCTCCCACCCCACCCCAAAATAACACCTCCAGGGGTTTGAATCTGCCCCATAATGATAAAAGAGCAGAAGATAGTTTATAGAAATTTGTGACAAGGAAGAAGGAGGCCATTGGGTGTTTAAAGGCAACAGACTGGTACAATGATACGATGGTGCACACAGAGAGGCAAAATCATGTTTCTAATTGTAACACTCAAATGCCTTTCATATTCAAGATTTTGGACCAAAATAGGCATTAATTTTTTCAGCTCTAGATTTAATTGCTTTAGGTCATGTAATTATTTTATTATTGTCACATGTCCTGACATACATTGAAAAGATGTGCATGCCAAACAGATCTTTCTATATATAAGTACATCAAGATAGTACAAAAGGAAAAATAATAACATAATGTAGTTTTACAGTTACAGAGAAAGTGCAGTGCAGGTACACAATTAAGGTGCAAGGGCTATGACAAGGTAAATTGAGAGATCAAGAGATCATATTTATTGTATAAAAGGTCATAGAGTCATATAGCACAGAAACAGGACCTTCGGCCCAATTGGTCCATGCCAAGATGCCCATGCAAGCTAGTCCCATTTGTCCACATTTGGCCCATATCCTTCGAAACCTTTCCGATCCATGTACATGTCCAACTGTGTTTTGAAAGTTGTTATTATCGTTCCTTTCAAATCATGTCAAAACCTTATTTTGTCACTTAAATTTTTTTGTGTTTATCAATTAAAAGTGCCCAAAGAAGCCATTACACCAACGTATTCCAAAGGACAGAAATGTCAGATCTTCTAGCCAAGACTTTACATGCTGCTAACAACTTAATCTTTAAGCAAATTAATCCAGCAGACAATTAAATCAGAGTAAATGAATTGTACAGAGATAATATGAGATATAACCAATCAAGGAAAGCAGTGTGCCCTCAAATATTTCAAGTATCATGAAAGCATTAGAAATAAAGCAGGGAATTAACCATACGAACCTTCAACCTGCACTACCATTCAATAGCATATCAGCTGATCCTCAATGTCAATGTATTCCCTCCTGATCCCCATGTTCTCTTAAATTTCTGATTGTTCTTTATCATATCAATTAAACTTAATATAGACAATAAAGGCAGATGTTTGTGCATGAGCATCATTGTGCCCAAAATATTGCAGATGAAAACAAAAGTGCTGGTACAGGACCAATCCTGACAACAACTGTACATTTGAGTAAATATATTCACGGCAGGAATTCTTTATGCTGCACAGAAGAATGGGTCCGGGAACTCACACACACTCAAAGAGAATTTCTATTCATTGCAGGTTCTATGAGAAATTAATGACAAAACAAGAGACCAAAGCAGAATAATGTAGCAAACCACAAGGACATGTTTGTAAATGGTATTCTTGAGCTTGGACTATATGTATTGAAGAAGGATTATCTTGGCTAATTTTCAAGGTTATCATCTCAAGAGAAGTGTCCAAAAATCTGATAGACTAATTGTTACCTTTAATACTCAAACCAGAAATTGAGAAAAATGGTTGACCAGTTGCAAAAAATATACAGATAAGAATGGTCAATAAACCCATTCCCCAGAAATAAATAAATCCCAAACTACAGCATGTATATGTGCTACTAACTGTGCCATTAGAATAGTTTGTTTCTCACCCCACCAAAGCTTACATTGATTCAAAATCAGTCCCAAGACCATCGTAACTATCAGGTCAACATTCACTGGCGCAACCTATTTTGAACCATAGGTGACTCATGGACAAGGTTGACCTGGTCCACTCCAGATAAATCTCATTGCATTTAATGTTTCTCGGTGGTCACCCATCCAAGTACTAACAAGACCCATTTCTGTTAAGCTTCTGAGCTAAGACAGGATCAGTCATTTCTAGACTACTAACAAAAGATTTTCATTAATTACAATCCAGTATGCATAAATGATGACACAGTAGTATGACACACACATTGGCTCCAACTCTCACTTAATACAAAAGTCTTAAAGAGGTATCATAAAATGATTCTTTCTAAAAAGTTACTGACAAGCAAGATCAGATGTTGACTGCAAATATTTATTTTAAATTTCCAATCTCTTAAGGTTATACATGAGATTAATTAACATTTAGAGATAGATGACTTGGTCAAGAACAGTCCGAAAGACAAGTCAGACTTGCCATATTTCACAGTTTTCACGGTGTCCAATTAAATAAACGGAATGGATACAAAAATATATTGTAGATTGTATATACATCAGTAACACAGGTGTAATAGGTCATGTAACTGCATGGAAGAAAGTTGTTTGAAATGGAGCTTTTGTGTCAAAGGGCATGATTCTGATTGGAGAAAGACTGACATCAGTGTGCTCTGGGGATCAACACCTTGCTCTTGATATAAATTCAATATTTTCCAAAGACACAAATATTGTGCAGGATGAGAAATATCAAAGACTTCAGTTGGATAATAATCAGCAGAAAGTCCAGAAAATGGCAATCTCAACAAAAGAGAATCCCATCACCTGCTTTGATATCCACTGGTATTATGATTACTGGGTTCCCCACTAACAATATCCTAGAGGTCATCATTTAGTAGGAACTCCAATGTACCAAACCAACAAAAGCAGGTTAGGGACTGGGTATCCAGTGGTAAGTGACTCACATCCAGATACCTGAAAGCCTTTCTGTCATCTACAAGGCACAAGACAGGAGTGTGATTTCTCTTTTCATTTGCCTGGATAGGTTCAGCTCCAACATATCAGGGGCATCATCCAGGAAAAAGCAGTCAGCTTGATCAGCATTTGGAATTATGATATTATTGCAATCGCAGAAATGTGGTTGAGTGAAGGGCGGGACTGGCAGCTTCATGCTGTGGGTTATAAACATCTCAGATGTGACAGAGGGGAATGCAAAAGAAGAGAACTTGCAGCACTGATTAGGGTGGATGTAACAGCTGTACCTAGAGAGGATATCCTGGAGGGACTGTCCAATGAGGCCAGCTGGGTGGGACTTAGGAATAAGACAGGGGTGATCACTTTTGCTAGGGTTATACTATAGGTCTTCTAATGGTCAATGGGAAGTAGAGGAACAGATATATAAGCAAATCACAGAAAAGTGTGAGAGGGTTGTAGTAGCAGGAGATTTTAACTTTCCCAATATTAACTGGGATTGCCTTAGTGCAAGGGTCTTAGATGGGGCAGAAGTTTGTTAAGTAATTCTAAGAAAGTTTTCTGAGACAATATATAGATTCCTACTAAAGACGGGGCAGTACTTGATCTTTTCTTAGGAAATAAAATGAGGCAGCTGATGGAAGTGTCAGTGGGAGAATGCTTTGGGAACACTGATCATAATTCTGTAAATTTCAAGGAAGTTATGGAAAATGATAAGGTTTGTCATCAAATGAAGGTCCAAATTTTGGGGGGAAGGCTCATTTCAATATCTTAAAAGTGGATCTGGGGAATGTAGATTGCAAGCAACAGCTGACAATTGGGAGTCTTTTAAAAAAAAGAGTTAGAAAAAGTTCAAGGCCAGCATGTTCCGTTAATGGTGAAAGGCAAAGATGGAAAGATTAGAGAAACTTGGATAAGAAAGGATATTAAAGGTTGGATCAGGGAAAAAGTAGGAAACATATGGCAGGGAGAGGCAAATGGGATTGACAGAGTCTCTTGAGGAAAATAGGGTAAGAGAAAATTTAAGAAAGACATTTTGAAGAGCAAGAAGGGACCACGAAGTATCCTTGGCAAGTAAGATTAAGGAGAATCCCAAGGCATTCTATAAATACATCAGGAGTAAGGGTAACCAGGATAAGAGTGGGTCCCCTTAGGCACCAAAAGGGTAATTTATATGTGAAGCCAAGCAACATGTGTGAGGTCCTAAATGAATACTTCTGTTCTTTATTCACCAAGGAGAAGGACGCGGAAGATAATGAATTCAGGGAGGGGTATGTGCATAATCTGGAGCAGGTTAGTATTAAAGAGGAGGTGTTAGATGTCAAGGGATGCATAAGGATTGATAAATCCCCAGGGCTGGATGAAATCCATCTGAGGTCGTTACGGGAAGCAAGGGTGGAGAGAGTTGGGGACCGAATGAAGACTTTTGCATCTTCATTGGCCATAAGATGATGTCCCTGAAGAATGGAGGATAGCTATTTTTGTTCCTTTATGTCACTCAATACCAGAGGGTGTTTCTTTACCCAAAGACCCATCCTTCACAATACTGTGGTAAAAATAAATGTTTGGATGTCTGGGTTTTATTCTCAGAAACTTTTAAAATATTGTGATGCGAGCTACCTTGATCCAACAAAGGTGCTTGAATAATCAAGATTGATCTTGTTAGTTAAAACGTGTTCCCATTGTAAATATATAATTCTATAATAACATTTAACTGCACTCAAAATATTGAATTTGTAGCGGTTGCTACCGCGAAATAAAACAAGACGCTAGTCGAGGGATTGTCAAACAAGAACTGGTTTATTTTCCCGCCTTGTGTGGGCCTTTTAAGGGAGACTGTTCCCACCCAATGCAACCGGCAATGACGTAAGTACTACATCATTAAGTCTTTCCTGCGCGCGGGTTCTCCCCGTCACTCAAGAAAGACGAGGCCCGCTGCCATCTTGGGCCTCGTCGCTCCGACGCCGCGCAACCCGACTGCCGAGCTGGTTCGCCTGACCGGACGGTGAGTCGTTACACAACCTCCCCCAGAACCGGCGATACAGTCCTCAAGGTCCGTGGGCTGTGCCAGCCGCCGCTTAGGGGGTCGGCCTCTGCGTTGCGGCGTTGAAACCTCGACCGGTTGTTGCGGATCTAAATGGGCTGGTTTGAGGCGGTCCGTCTTGAAAACCTGTTCCCTGTCCCCAACGTCCAAAATAAAGGTGGATCCATTATTCCTTATGACTCGGAACGGTCCCTCATATGGTCGTTGCAACGGTGCCCGAGGTGTACCTCTGCGAACGAAAACAAACTTATAGTCTCGTAGTTCTTTGGGCTGGCAGGATGGGACTTGACCGTGCCGCGAGGTGGGAATCGGGGCCAAGTTGCCAAGCTTCTCGCGCAGTCTTTGTAGGACTGCTGGGGGTTGTTCCCCTTGGTCTCGAAGGGCAGGTATGAAATCCCCTGGGACAACTAGGGGCGCCCCGTACACAAGCTCAGCTGACGAAGCGCGAAGGTCTTCTTTGGGGGCAGTGCGTATGCTGAGCAGGACCCAAGGCAGCTTGTCAACCCAGTTAGGACCCTTCAGGTAGGCCATCAAGGCTGATTTCAGATGGCGGTGAAAACGTTCCACCAACCCGTTTGATTGAGGACGGTAGGCCGTGGTGGTGTGCAGCTGCGTCCCTAGCAGGTTCGCTAATGCAGCCCAGAGACTGGAAGTGAATTGGGTGCCTCTGTCTGAAGTGATGTGGGCCGGAACACCAAAACGTGAGACCCAAGTTGTGAGCAGCGCCCATGCGCAGGAATCAGTGGTGATGTCAGTCAGGGGGGTTGCCTCTGGCCACCTCGTGAACCGGTCCACGATGGTAAGGAGGTACCGGGCTCCTCTTGAAACCGGCAGAGGGCCCACGAGGTCGACGTGTATGTGGTCAAACCTCCTACGGGTAGGCTCGAACTGCTGTGGCGGGACTTTGGTGTGTCGTTGGATTTTCGATGTCTGGCAGTGCGGACAAGTCCTGGCCCACTCACTGACCTGTTTGCACAGGCCATGCCAGACAAACTTGCTGGCGACCAGTCGGACAGTTGATCTGATGGACGGGTGCGCCAACCCATGTACCGAGTGGAAAACGCGTCTCCGCCAGGCTGCAGGGACTATAGGGCGGGGCTGACCTGTCGCGATGTCGCGAAGTAGGGTCTGCTGACCTGGACCAACCAAGAAATCTCGGAGCTGCAGGCCCAAGACTGCGGTTCCGTAGCTGGGCAGCTCGTCATCGGCCTGCTGTGCATGAGCTAGGGCCGTGTAGTCGACACCTAAGGACAGGTTGTGGATGGTCGGTCTGGAAAGTGCATCAGCAACGACATTATCCTTTCCGGAGACATGTTGGATATCTGTTGTGAATTCGGAAATGTAGGATAAATGTCTCTGCTGACGAACTGACCAGGGATCGGAGACTTTGGAGAAGGCAAAGGACAAAGGCTTATGATCGGTGAAAGCGGTGAAAGGCCTGCCTTCTAGAAAGTATCGGAAATGCCGGACTGCCAGATACAGCGCTAGAAGTTCCCGATCAAAAGTGCTGTATTTCAGTTCAGGTGGTCTAAGGTGCTTGCTGAAAAATGCCAAGGGTTGCCAACGGCCTTCGATTAGCTGTTCCAGTACCCCACCCACCGCGGTGTTGGACACGTCCACCGTGAGGGCGGTTGGGACGTCTGTCCTAGGGTGTACAAGCATCGTGGCATCTGCCAGGGCGTCTTTGGCCTTAACGAAAGCAGCCGCAGCCTCGTCAGTCCAGGTGATGTCCTTGCCCTTACCATCCATCAGCGAGAACAGAGGGCGCATGATATGGGCTGCTGCAGGGATGAACCGATGGTAAAAGTTGACCATCCCAAGGAATTCCTGTAGGCCTTTGACCGTGTTGGGGCGGGCAAAATGGCGGATAGCGTCTACCTTGGCAGGTAGGGGTGTTGCCCCGTCGCTGGTGATTTTGTGGCCGAGGAAGTCGATAGAGTCAAGTCCGAATTGGCACTTGGATGGGTTGATCGTGAGGCCGAAATCGTGGAGACGGGAATACAGCTGACGGAGGTGGGAAAGGTGTTCTTGGCGGTTACGGCTGGCGATCAGTATGTCATCTAAGTAAATGAACACGAAGTCCAGGTCTCGGCCTACCACGTCCATCAGCCACTGGAAGGTCTGCGCGGCATTCTTAAGGCCGAACGGCATTCGAAGGAATTCGAACAGGCCGAATGGGGTGATAATCGCAGTTTTGGGGATGTCATCCAGATGGACCGGGATTTGGTGGTATCCCCGAACGAGGTCCACTTTGAAAAAGATGCGGGCCCCGTGTAAGTTCGCTGCGAAGTCCTGGATGTGAGGGATGGGATAGCAGTCCGGGGTGGTGGCGTCATTCAGCCTGCGGTAGTCACCGCAGGGCCTCCACCCTCCGGTGGCTTTGGGGACCATGTGCAGGGGGGAGGCCCAGGGGCTGTCTGACCTGCGAACAATCCCCAGCTCTTCCATGTGACAGAACTCTTCCTTTGCCAGGCGGAGCTTGTCTGGAGGTAATCGTCATGCTCGGGCATGAAGGGGTGGCCCTGTAGTAATGATATGGTGTCGTACCCTGTGTTTGGGCCTAGAATTTGTAAACGGAGGTGCCAAAATTGATGGGAATTTGGCTAGGAGCTTGGTGAAATCGTCGCCAGAAAGGGAAATGGAGTCCAGGCGCGGGGCTGGTAGGCTGATTTCTCCCAGGGGATAGGCCTGGAAAGTGCTAGAGTGGACTAACCGCTTCCCTCGCAGGTCGACTAACAGGTTGTGGGCCCGAAGGAAATCGGCTCCTAGGAGTGGTCGGGCAACGGTGGCAAGGGTAAAGGTCCAGGTAAAACGGCTGCCACCGAATTGTAATTGAAGTGTACGGGTACCGAAAGGCCATATCATTGTACCGTTAGCGGCATTGAGTACAGAACCTGGTGGCCTGTTATGAGTGTCGCGGCCGGTCGGGGGCAAAATACTGACCTCCGCTCCAGTATCAATGAGGAAACGCTGTCCAGATTTCTTGTCCTGAACGAATAGGAGGCTCTGTCGGCGGCCAGCCGCCGTAGCCATCAGTGGTGGCTGGCCCTGGCGTTTCCCTGAAACTTGCAGGGTGGGCGGCGTCGACGGGCCTCTGCGTCCCATCTCTGATGGTAGAAACACAGCTGGTCACCCGTGTCGTCGTCTGCGTTCCTGGGGTGTGGCTGCTTGGTTGCTGGGACTGGGCGAGGTGGGCGTTGGGCTCGCGGCCTGGTGATTTGGCTGGCGGACGAACCGCTCTCGCGTTTGGCCTTCCACAGGACATCTGCCCAGGTGGCTACCTCACGGGGGTTGCTGAAGTCGGCGTCAGCTAACAACAGGTGGATGTCATCGGGGAGCTGTTCGAGGAAGGCTTGTTCGAACTTCAGGCATGGCTTGTGTCCCTCGGCCAATGCCAGCATCTCATTCATTAGGGCGGATGGGGATCTGTCCCCCAGGCCGTCCAGATGAAGTAGGCAGGTGGCGCGCTCATGACGGGAGAGGCCGAAGGTCCGAAGCAAAAGGTCTTTGAAAGCCGGGTACTTATCTTCCTCCAGAGGCGACTGGATGAAGTCTCCGACCTGGGCGGCTGTCTCTTGGTCCAGAGAGCTAACCACATGGTAGTACTTCGTGGAGTCGGAAGTGATCTGCCGAAGGTGGAATTATGCTTCGGCCTGGTCAAACCAGACACTGGGCCGAAGTGTCCAAAAGGTGGGCAGCTTGAGGGCCACTGCATTGGCTGCTGCGTTGTCGTCCATTGTGCGGGTCCAAAATCCATTTGGACCGTCGGGGTCACCAATGTAGTGGTTGCTACCGCGAAATAAAACAAGACGCTAGTCGAAGGATTGTCAAACAAGAACTGGTTTATTTTCCCGTCTTGCGTGGGCCTTTTAAGAGAGACTGTTCCTGCCCAATGCAACCCGCAATGACGTAAGTACTACATCATTAAGTCTTTCCCGCGCGCGGGTTCTCCCTGTCGCTCGAGAAAGACGAGGCCCGCCGCCATCTTGGGCCTCGTCGCTCCGACGCCGCGCGACCTGACTGCCGAGCCGGTTCACCTGACCGGACAGTGAGTCGCTACAAATTAAACTATGCATTGTACTGTATCTTTTGAAATTGTATTTGATCACCTGTTATTTTCTCTGCCCCAAAAAGCTATAAAATCATGATGTGTTTTCAGTCTGGGGAGGTCTCCTCTGCATGTTTGCTTGAATAAAGATTACCATTACATCTACAGCTCCAGTCTCCAATTGGCTTTTTTAAAATCACAATGATAACAGTTTCATCCTTTTGAAATTAATCCTGTTAACACTGAATAATTCTAATACCATGGAATGAGCTGCCCTAATTTTAAATACAACCATTGCCTTTGACTTCTTTTTAAAATGAGTTTCACACTTTGTACATAAAAATTGAAGAAGAAAATATGAAAACAGTGAATGTCATCATGCCCAGATTAGAACTAGGTCCTCCTGAATACCTTGCCTATTTTATCCGGAAGGGAGAACAACAGTGCCAGTAGATATCCAGGTCAGAATCCTCACACAAAGCTGGTAAGGGACAAAGGCATCTCATTTCCACATTTTTAGTGGTGGGAATTTCCAAGACATTATCTTCTTGGAAATAATTACTGAACTGTCAAGATGTCTATTTGAGTACTTCCAAGTGTCGCTTTCTTAAAAGGAAAATGGGATTAAGAATGGGAGCATTATAATGGGCAAATCTGATTCTATGTGAAGATTATTTTTCAATAAGTCAACTCTAAAAAGACCAATGTCCATCAAACTCAGTCTTATTTCTTTCACAATATCTGAAGTTGTCTCAGCTGATAGTTTCAATAATAGAAGCTTTACCTGCAATCTTCTGATCCCATCATTCTGTAACATCTAACATTCACTTTTCAGAATGTGCTAATTGAGAAACTTTATGAAGTTGGGGTACTTTATATTTTTCCTCGTTGAGTTAGCTTCATCAAAAGTTTCATGTGCAAGTGGGTGAATAATTCCATTTCAAAACAGCAGCAGGGTTCAGAGTGGAATTTGCAACTTAGCATATGGATGGAAATAATTTTATGGGCCAAATCCTTGAGTGAAAAATTTGGAGGGGGGTGTGGGCAGCAAAAAATGATCCCACGCAAGTTTCCGTCATTTTATTTGACATACAGGAAATGATACACGAATTGTAATGGGAGTGTTCTCTTTCCAGTCCAACTTTAATGTGTCTTTCAATCTAGATTTTCTTCCCTCACACAATCCCATTTAGGTCCACCACCAGTACTCCACTGAGTCTCGATCTCTTTGAGAGATCCTGCAGAATTTTCCTATGAGCTGAACTGAGTTAACATTATAAACCAGCAGTTCTCCATACACAAACATCACACCTTTTCTCTTAAACATTCATTTAACTTCTGAGTTAGTAGAAGTTGAAACACAAACTAGGTTCTGAACATGAACTGGAAGGAGATGATTGAAAGGATAACTTTAATATGGAGAGAGATGGATCAAGATACAGGCCACTTCCAAGGGAGTTCCAGAACACTGAAGCTTGATGACCGCTGGCTCTGCTACCAAGTGTAGACCACAGGAAAGGAATGAAGTGAAAAATGCCAGAAGTCAAGAGAGTAAATGGTGATTGGGATGAGAGTTTTTAATTTGCTTACAACATGTGCATGATTTCGGCAAGGTCATATTTTTGGCAATGTCACATATTTAGCTCCCTATCTGCCCCGAGATGATGATAATGGACGTCTTCTTTGAAATGCTGCTGGCTTTCTATTCGTGATGTAAGTAAGGTGTTCAAGGACCATAACCCTATAATAATGGAGAAACAGTTGCATAAGACTCAATAAAGATGGTGTGTGGCTTGAAAATGATGATGCTCAATTCGTCACAATATTATCAGTTTTCTTGACAGAACAAAAAATTGCTGCTAGTCTTGATGTGTTGTTACAGTATGGTCCGTGAATGGTGCGCATAATGTTGGTGTGAAGTTGGGAGGGGGAAATGGTAGAATAGACTTGGGTGGGAGATGTATAATGAGTCCATTACCAAAGGCCCAGGTAGTGAAACAGATGCTCTCTCCTCAACAGTGTTTTTGCAGCTGCTCCCTACTGGACAACCACTGGTTATTTTATTACATTCCCAGCTTGAATTCTATGGATGCTGGAGCAGTTTTGAGGAGTTAAGAGTATTGAACTTCTTCCTATCCTTGCTTGCATGGTTGATCAGATTAAGCTTCTCATCAATGGTGACTCCAGGTTTATGAAGCTGAGGAACTCAGTGATGATGGCGCCACTGAATGTCAGGAGTGAGGCCAAGTTAAGATAAGATCTCTATTAGTCACATGTACATCGAAACACTGGTTTGGTACCTTTGTGATGTGAATGGTAGCAGCCAACATTAGCCTGAGCCTGAATATAGTCCAACTCCAATACTGAAGAGCTGTGAACGGGAATGAACAATATACAAATTGCAAGTAATCAACCTCACTCCTAAACATGTGGTGGAAGGAAAGTCATTCATTGATGAAACACTTGTCTGTAGTTGTCAAATTTGTTTTTCAAATAAACGGTCTGTGATGGTCATCTTCTCTATGACCTGAGATGGCAAGGACCTGGCCTAAATCTTTTAACTCTAGCTCCAACTCCTCCCTTGAGATCAGACACCCTAAGTACCACATTATGGTGCCATTCACAGTTTTGTGCACAAACACCTAGCACTGTGTTTAAACTCAATGAAATGGGATTTTACCAACTGATATATGGTACTAGTAGAGATAGTACATATTGGTCAGTGACTATCAGTATCTATTAACCAGTTTCTAATGACTCTTATTTCCTTGCAATTTCTAATTGTATTATTTGTGGTGCATAAAGTGATTCAAGTACTTATTGGTGAAGGTTATGGATTATTTATAGACAACATCGTACAACATATGAAAATGTATAGTGAATGTATCAAATGAGAATTATGGGAAAGTGGAATGTGTGCCAGGTTTTATATTTGATAATACAAACTAAATAATACATATAATTTTTCAACAGCAATAGATCCAACTGAATTGTTGATTTTCTAACTGTTTACACACTTAGAGGTGAGGTTAACACTGATATACAAATCTATCCGGTGGCAATCAATGCCAGAATTGCTTCAAGGAAGTAAATAATCTTAACACAAGATCTGTGCAGGGAAGATGTTCCCTTGCAAACCTTTGGCAAGTCTTGGAAACAGGGGAGATAACAGGAACAGGAGAGGTTCAAGTGGGCAAATAGATTGGATTCCTTTTGGACAAGGAATGCTCCCATGAGCTCAGCTCAGAATCATTGCACTTTACCTCTTTTCATCCACCAATCTTTTTCTCTTACAAACATGATGTGCCCTCGACCCTACTTCTCACTACTTATCAGGGTAACTCAGAATGCCAGCTGGAATTTTATACTGTGCCGAGAGGTAGTTTGTAGTTAACGTTGCCCACATACTATGAAGGTCAGAATGTTTCTTCTTCACCTCAATCCTGCCTAGACCACTCCTGCATGGAATACACATCCAAGCTTTCACTTACCCAAATAAAAAATACACTTTCCTATATTTCATGTAATAGGATATTGCATTCTGTTCGCCCTTGTTGAAGGATTAAACCTGCTATCAAATTTGAGGTATCTTTACATAATTCTTTAAAAACAAGACTTCTTTTGAGACAGCAAACCACATACCTGTTGCTCTATCTGGCATCACACTTTGATTTCTTGTATTTCCTTTGAAAAGTGACATATATGAAGGAATGGAAAGCTTGTCTTCCAAAGTTTGCTGACGACAGTAATTTAGGTGCTGCAGTACATGTGCAGGTGCAGGCAGGAAGCTGCAAAAGGAAAATTCATCAAATTAATTCAGTGGAGGAAAAAGTAACAGATGGATCTTAATGCAGGAAATGTGAGGTCATCCGCTATAAACCAAGAATAGGATAGAATAGAGAGTTTTAGCAGTCCATGTCCAAAAATCAGTAAAAGCTATGGTCAGGCATAGGTTGGATTTGAAAGAATAAAACAAAATGTTTTTTTTAAGCTCTGAGAGGCTGGAATACAGAGGGATAGAGCCATTCTAACCTTACAAAATCTCTGGTTTAATACCATCTATTCATTTCTGGACATTGTGTCCAAGAAAAGATTTATTAATCTTGGAATGGTCCAACACAGAATGGCAAAATTGTACCATGAAGATACAAGCACTGGTTACATATACCAGCATACTCATAGGTTTAAAAGATTCCTCTGGAAATTTTCAAAAATGAAGTGCCTAAATGAAGTACAGAAAAGGATCAGCAGAAATTGGACTTAATTGTGGAACAGCTATATGAATTGAATGGTTTACTCCTGTTCCTATGTTTCCCATACGTCAGTTCTGAGATTAAAAACAATTATAATATTCATTGAATTACAGAATGGCTGCAGCAAAGAATGAGGTTATTCAGCCCATCAAGTTCATTTCAGCTCTATATAGTCCCACTCCCTCTCTCTCATCCAATTACCCTGAAAATACCTTCCTTTCAGACAATTACCCACCTCTCTTTTGAATACCACAAATTAATCTGCCTCCACTACTACTCCTGGAAGTGCCTTCCAGATGCTAACAGCTCATTGAATTTTTTTTGCCCTCTTGTCATTTCTGGTTCTTCTGTTAATCACCTTCATCTAATGTCCCCTGGCTCTTGACCCTTCCAATAGGAACAATTTCTATCTATATATTCCATATATACCCTTTATGATTTTAAACACCATTATCAGATTTCCTTGCAGCCTCCAAGGAAGACAATTCAAGCTCCTTCAGTCTACACACACAATTGAAGTACTTCTTCCCTGGAATCATTTTAGTAAATCATTTCTGCTTCCTTTCTGTTGTGGTTACATCTTTCCTAAAGTATGGAATGCAGATCTGAATACAATCCCTAACATTTTAGAAAGATTCATTGTGACTTCCTTGCTCATGTACTCATTGTTTCTGTTTGGAAAGTCGAGGATCCCATTTACTTTTTTAACCATTTCCTCAACCTGTCCTGCCACTTTCATTGAATTAAGCACTTAGACCCCTGGATTGAGCAGCACAAAGGTAGAGCTAGTAGCACTGCTGCCTCACTGCTCCAGTAAATGTAAATGGGTACTTCATGGTCAGCACAGACTTAGTGGGCCAAAGGGCCTGTTTCCATGCTGTACAACTCTATTTCTATGTTTTTGTCACAATTTAAAAATAGCAATCTCTAGTCTATATTGTTTCTTCTCATTCTTTACACCAAAATAGAACACTTCACCTTCTCAGCATTATATTTCATCTGCCACCTATCCATCCAGCTCATGAACAAGTACATATTTTCTTGATGCCTATTACAATCCTCATGTTCACTATTCCTCAAAGATTTGTATTATTTACAAATTTGGAAATTGTGTCCTGTACACCCAAGTCCTAGTCATCAGCATATGTTAAAAGAGTTGTTCCGCTACAAACCTATGGGGAATTCCACTGCACACTTCCTTCCACTCTGAAGAAAAGCCATTGGCAATTATTTCCTGTTCCCTTTTGCACAGCTAATTTTCTTTTCATGCTCCTACAGCCTCTTTTATTCCATGGCTTTTATTCTTGATGTCAAACCTATCATTAGGCATTTTATCAAAAGCTTATTGGAAGTCCCTATATGCCACATCCACCACAGTTATCTTATCAGCTCTCTGTTTTGTCATTAAAACTCAATCAAGATGGCCAGACACAAATTCCATTTAACAAATCTATGTTGGCTTTCTTTAATCAATTCACACTTATCCATATGATAGCTAACTCTGTCCCTGATTATTATTTCTATGACTTACCATTCCATCAAAGTTAAACAGAATTTGCTCTTTTTACTGGGTTTAGACCTATACTTTTCTTAAACAATGTGTCATCACCTCAGAATTAATGAATGATTAAAAGGTTGTGGAGAGGGCCTCTGAAGTTTCATTCCTTAATTCACTCATCAAATATGATTGCATCCCAAATGGACCAGCTGATGTATCCACTTTAAGTCCAGCCAGTTTTTCTAGTACCTTGCCTTCTAACTCAAAAAAAATTTCAATTACATTTTCCTTTGTAAGACTTCAGCAACACCTACTTCCTTGGTACATGCTAATTTAAATATTCACTTAGTATCTCAGCATTTCTTTCTTGGTCTCTAATTGGTCCCATCTCTCATCTCACAGCCCTTTTCAAATTTCACAAAATAAGAAATATTTGACCTTTCACAGGCACACAATGCAGATGTTTAAACCTTGGAAGTGGAAACTGCTTATGGCTGCCAAAAGGTTAGTTGGATTTCAACAAAAGCAATGCTGTGTCACGAACCAGCAACAAAAGAAACACACTGAGCATGATTCAGTGTTAAAATCTATTTTATTAATCACTACTTATGATAATACGTAAAATAAAAGTAAAAACGTTAGTATGTTAGAATTCAAAAATGTTAAACCTTGAACGTTAACCCCAAAACTAAACTCGTCGTGTGTGTGTGTGACAAAGTCCCAAACTCCAAGTTCCGGAATGGTTCTTAAAGTTCAGTTCCGCAAGTCATAAGGTGAAACATGAGCAAGGGCTTCTTCAACAACCACCGTTGTCTGAAGATAAGACGTAGATGTAGAAAAACAGAGAGAGAGTACATACAAAATCCAAATGTTCCACGATGGAACCCAAACGACACTCCAGTGTTTACTCGGAAGTGACTTCCTCACCCCGAAAAGCATCCGAATCGTGGTCGTCCACACACAAATACCTGTTTCCTTCTACAGGTCAGCAACAAAGTGAACTCCACCGGATTACTTCCAACTTCCATACATGGATTTCAGTGGCAGACACAGTTATTGTTTCTCATCCATCGATAGAGAAAACAAGCAGGCTGGTGTCTCTCTCCCTCCTCTCTCTCTCTCTCCTTCTCCTCCTAACTTCTTCAACAACATCATTACGTCCTTCATCTTCTATTGACGTAAGCACGCCACACACACAAATACACACACACTCTCTATCTTAAAGGGACTTTCACTGAGTCCGTAACAGCTGTTTGTTGCCCTGTACTAACTCCCTGTTTGACTGTAATTTATAACATTCCAAGGGAGTCTTAATGGCAGGATTGTGGAGAAATTTTTCCTTTTACGGGGGGTGGGGGGTGTCTAGAACTAGGAATTATGAAGGAATATAGGCCAAATCATAATCTTCTAGATCCTAATGCAGGTCCCAAAAGAAAAGAGATGGTGTCAGCAATGGGAAAAACTCAAACGATTTTAGAACCAAGTGTACATTGACTAAATATAAGAAAACTCTGGTTTAAAATATACTGAAAGAGCAGGTATAGCAATTGGAAATTCATGAAACGGTCAAGGAAGAATTAATAATGGCAAACACAGTAAATTCAGAACCACGGTGAATCAATTTTGAATTCTGTATAACAACCATCAGCTGTACCAGCAAAATATTGATATTTGCATATTTAGTTTAAATAGGTAAAAAGTTGTGGGTGAAAAAGCAAAACCTGGGAGTAAAACTCTTAAGCACAATAAAAGCTATGCATGCCAGAACAAGCAGCACAAGACTTCTAGAAGCTATGAGAGATCATAAATCCTGAAGAAGATTTAACCACTTTCTTGGGAGTGAGCATACTTGAGCTTTTATCTACCATGTAATAACTTCTTTTTAATTGTACATTAATAATGGTGTTTATCTTGCAGAGATTTACATTAGCATTATCATCAATAGTTGCAGCAGTGATGTCTGTTAAAGGATTTTATTAGGTATTGAGGAACCCCACTACTTTTTTATTTTATGAGAACTATATGTTTCAATTGCTTCTATATAGTTAGTCCAATCTGAGGGAACCCAACCAAGAGTAGAATTATTGATAAAATAATCAACATATGGAAAGAACCTCTCCAATTGCAGAAGATCAATAGTGAGTGAGATTATCTGCTGAATAGTGAAAATTCCATTATGGTCTCTAGAAGGCTAGGAAAGAAAGGGATGACTAGAAGGTCAGAATCACTACACTTGGCAGGTTAATTTTTAAAAATAAGGGGTTGCCAATTTAAGACAGAGATGAGGTGATGTTTTTATTTCTCAATGGACCATGAATCTTTGGAACTGTCTTCATCAAAGAAGCAGGGGCTTTGAATATTTTTAAGGCTTGAGAGGCAAGAGAGTGAATGGCTATCAGTGATAGGCAGGAATACTTAGTTCAGGTCTCAAAGTGATTATTCACAATCTTGTTAAATGCCAGAGCAGGTTTGAAGTCTACTCCTGCTCCTAATTCAAATGCTTGTATGTTCAATAAAGCCATGATTTTAAAACTTTATTCTTTATTTTCAAAGCCATCCTTAGCTTTATCCCTCCCTATCTCTGCAGCTTCCACCAGCTCAAGAAGTCTCTTAGGGACCTGTGGTCTTCCTATTTGACTCTTGATCATCCCTGATATAATCATTCCATCACTAGTAGTTTTGTCTTCAGCTGCCAGTTCCCTCCCTGAATTCCTTCACCTCTCTAACTCTCTTTCCTTCTTTAAGATATTCATTAAAAGTCATCCCTTTGACCAGATCATTGGTCATCTGCCCAATGTCACCTAATGAGACTCAATCTATTTTTTTCTTTAATAACCTTTCTGTGAACATTGGGTTGTTTCACCACATTAAAATTGTTAGTAATCAGCAGTGAAAGTTGCCAATGAAATATACCTTTAAGTTCAATATTGGTGAAAGGATCTATCATTACCAGAATGAGATACCTCATTCACAACAATGCTACATGAGTGCAAGTCAACTTGGATATTAGTTTTTTCATCATATTAGGGTATTGATACGAAGTATAGCATTTATGATGCTAAATAGGACTCATGTATAGTACTGCCTGGAGTTTCCTATTCTCAAACCTGCGCTGCAGTTTGTCATCCACTCTTTTCTGCATCACGTCACCTCACTTTATAGTGTTTTTCCTGGCACGCTCCAGTGATGCAGATGGTCTTCCATAATTGAAACGTGCCATGTACACTGTGAACTCATTTGTCTTTTTTTTAATTCCCTGGCATGAAGTGGCACTTCTTGGCATTTGCTCTTTATTCTTCATTTTGAGTCAATTTAGCAATCCAGCAGCATAGGTAAAAGGCATGCACTTGTAGCCCTCATTCAGAACAGCCTCTGGTGAAAATAAAATGGCCATTTTCCAATTTGTTTCATACCACAGATCTCTCTAATTCTCCTCTGCCCAAATTCTCTTTCAATAAAGGGTGCAGAAAGAATGGAAAGGCTTTTCATGGCCTCTGTATCTGACAAGGCTTCATTTCAAGTATTATCTGCAGGCTGTTGACATACTAACATATGAATTAGGAGCAGGAGTAGGCCTCTCAGCCTCTCAAGGTTGCTTCACCATTTAATAAGTCCATGACTGAACTGATTACAACCTCGTCCATGTTCCCATTGACCTAGATAGCCTTTTATCCCCTTGCTTATCTAGTGTCTACCTCCACTGCCTTTACAAATATTCAAAAACTCTGCTTCCACCACTCTAAAAGGAAGAGGGTTATAAAGAATCACAAACATTTGAGAGGGAAAAATAAACATCTTATCTGTATTAAATAGGCAACCCCTTGCTGTTAAATAATGTCCTGCTTCTAGATTCTCCCATAAACATCCTCTCCACATCCATCTGACTAAGACTTATCACAATCTTATATGTTTCAATCAAGTTCCCTCTTATTCTTCTATACTCCAGTGGATATAAGCCTAGCCTTTCCAACTTTTCCTCATAAGCCAACCCACCCATTCCAGTTATTAGTTTAGTAAGTTTTCTCTGAACTGCTTTATATTTTTCCTTCATTAAGGAGACCAATACAGTACACAGCACTCCAGATGTGGTCTCACAACTGCTTTGCATAACTAAAGCATAACCTCCTACCCTTACATTCAAATCCCCAGCTACAAGTGATAACATTCTTTAACGTGTTGTACTTGCATGCGTGCATGAGGGTTCCCAGATCCCTCCTCATGTCAGAGAACTACAATCTCTCACCAAAGAACTTCCTTTTTAGTTTTCCTGTCAAGATAGACAATTTCACATTTCATCACATTATAATTTGCCAGATCTTTGCTGACTCACAGCCTATTTACATATTTTTGTAGCCTTCTTATATCTTACTTTCCAATCTGTCTTTGCGTCATCAACAAACTTAACAACCAGCAAGGTCAACCTTTATTGTAGTAGTGCGTTTAAATGAATGATATAAAAGTGTGATGTATATGTATATTATGTTTGTGTATGATTTGCACATATACAGTGCAGTTACAAGTTTGAATAAAACTGATGCACATGTTCTGACAGTTCTCTGCTTCTCTTTGTGTTTCTCTATATTGACTACACTGCCCAGGTTAGCAAGAAGAAATGGACTACAAATTGATGAAGATAAAAGATCAACAAAAGAAATGAAGATAAATTTGTCATTAAGCATGCGTGAATAAATAGTGGGCTGTCTAAAATCCTGTGACCACTTCTATGAACTTTGACTTCACACAAGGATTAATTTAAGTCACAAAAATGTCACAAAAATACACTGTATTGGGAATAAAAAAAAGTGATTGGATAAAATACTTAAAGAGAACAACTGGCATAGTGCATAATAGTCCTCAAGCAGAAACTGTGTCATTGTAACAGTGGGACTAAGACAAAATAGCTGTTCAGACTCCAGCTGGTTACATTGGAAGTTGTGCTAAATATAAATAGATGTGAGACCTTCAGTTCATGCACAGAATGCATGGAAGATTTCTTTTTATAGTGAATAATATAGTGGAAATAGGCAGCGATGGCTAGAATGTGCCCACACAAAACAATGCTCTATGGGAGTGCAAGAAAATTATTCTTCTACTCAAAATGGGTTCTGAAATGTACATTATGTAACTGAATATTTCAATGTCACAGAAAGCAAAATATTTTTTGTTGAATACAGCACAAAAATGACACAACTGTTTTTTGTCCTAAGCCATCAAAATTGTGGGAAGGTACACATTTGTAATTAGGAATCAGAGTCAGGTGAGACTGTTAATGAATATATTGTCTCCATGAAGGAACTGCCCCTGCGCTGTAACTTTGGCACCATCTTAGACTGAATACTGAGTGGCACTGATGAGTGCTAAAGAATTTTGTGCAATGCAAGGTATAAATACAGCAGCAGTTTACAGTCATAGAGAAAAGCAAATGTTATATTTCTAAATCAGTATAGGGAGCACATTGATGAGACTGGTGCAACTTGCTATTATAGCTGTAAAAGACACCATCCACTGCAAACAAGTCAATTTAAAATGGCAAAATATTTAACTGTCAGAAAAAAGGGTGCACATCTTCAGCGTGCAATTCTCTCGAAAATAAGAGCAATTCTGGTGATGGGATTTCTTCGCTGAAGGAATTTTTTAGACAATGAGAAATCACAGAAGGAAGTCTCCAGGATGTTGAAGTTAATATGAACAATGGAGAATTGCACTTACACAGCATTTAACAGCTTTAAAACAAAATATGATTTAATAGTCAATGTTTGAGCATTGACATGGCCGCAGATTGCTCAATTATGGGTAACTAAGTTTCATGAGCTGCCACTAATGAAGAGATCCAGGTGAATTATTGGAGACTATAGACCTGATGAAATGCTTACTGAGTCACAGTAGTCAGCAAATAGATCTACCAATGGTTGTAGCAGGCTACACTAATTGACCAACATTGATCAATGTAGATTGGTTCACTAAATGGATCTAGTCTGGCAAGTCGTGCTCAGCATAGATGCTTCAAAATCTCACTTTGATATAGTTGCTTAGAAACTAAACTTCACCATCTTTTGGTATGCTGACCCCTATTTGGATCTCTTGAAATAAACTGTGAAATTGAACAAAATTACGTTAGTATTTTGCTGCTTTCCACACTGGTTCATTTTTTAAAACAGGACCACTGTAGTTTCCAACAGGGCCAGTTGCCAGCAGATTACTGGGATAGGTTGGCAGATCTTAAAAAAATTCTGGCTGCCAGAGACCAGCTGCAAAATAAGGTCCCATGTAGATGAGAGGAAAAGAGGGGTAGAGAACAAGCAGCAATCTCCAGTGTGTGTAGCCATCCACCACATGCCATCCATTATCCTGATCAAATTTCATGCCTCCGTAAGCTGAGGGCCAATCAGTCTGGTAGGCACTGCAGCACATTGCACTGGGATGGGTCCAAACATTAATGCTTCCACATAAAAACTGAACATTGAAAACTGTGGTTTGGCTGAGGTTGTGAGTAAATGACTGAGGTCACTATGGGGACTCTCTTCAGTTGTGTCACTTTACCAACCTACAGTGGAATTTGCTCCTTGAGTTTTTGTGTTTAATAAAGGAAGTTAGAAGGTTGCACCTTAATGCACCAATTTAGTTCAGTAACGGTAGCTGTGCATATTATGAAGTCAGCAGCTAATCGACAGACGCTGGTGAATCATCAACCACACTGAAGTATCTGGAAACAGGGCAGTACATGTTTCACTTTCTTACTGCAGGTTAAGTTACACAGAAATGATTGCTGGTGAGATCTAGCATGCAAAAAATGTTTACATGGGAAAGTGCACGAATGTGATCAGTTTCTCAGCAAATCTTGTATACATTTAGCAAGTTGAATATACTCAAGCAGCTTTCAGCATTTCTCTATACACTCTACATTGTCTGGATTTGAAGTAAGGGGTTTATATGTGCATGTGCATTACAATTCCCAATCCTGAATTACCTTCTTCAGAAGGCAGTTATCAACCATCACATTTTAATAGAGGTATGGAAGGCTATGGTCTGGGTGCAGGCAGATGGGATTAGGTAGAAAACCAGGCCGGCATAGACTAGATGGGCCAAAGAGCCTGTTTATGTGCTCTATTCACATATACCAGACCTGGGGATGATAACAGATATCCTACCATAAAGGGTATTAATAAACCAAAAGGGCTTTTAAAGCAATCTGGTTGTTTTATTCTCGCTATTATTGATTCCACTTTCTTATTTCAAATTGTATTTATTTACTTGAATTTAAATTCCCAGCTGCAGTGGTGGAATTTGAACTCTCCTCTCCAGATTAATGACTCAGGTCTCCAGCTACTAGTCTAATAACTAAACCACTATACTCTTATACCTTATACAGCCAGATTAAGATGCCCTTGCAATGTAAAGGGACGTACAAGTAATAAATTTAGAGAGCTTTATGTTAGCATTTGTTTAGTAATAGTAACAGCTCAGCACCCAGCTGAATTGTTCAATTCAGAATGCTGCCAGATTTGATCCCTGATCTGCAATAAATTGGATAACATGCTGGCAATTAGCTTGAATCTGGGCCTAGAAGAGAGGGAAATGAAAATAATAAGTATACAGTATGGAACTTAGAGTATACAGGTTTACAGGTGAACGACATATGGTACCTAGAAAAATCTTCTGCATTATTTACAACATTTTTATTTTGATAGCCTCCTGATTGCCTGTGTAAAATCTCAGTTTTAAAACCAATGCTTTTTCCTAGGCCACAAGAAGTAAGAGAGCTTTATTATCCCGTCTCTCTTGAAGTCAGGTGATATCTTTCACTTTCATAGGCTAGCTCATCACGCCTTGGAGTGCAAACACATACTGACAGCAATATGAGGGAAAACAAGCTATGGGTCAAATGGACAGCAATTCAATCTCACAGGGACCTCAGATCCTTCAGCAAATCAAACCCTTAACTGGTATAAATCAACATCATAAAATTGCATGTGATTTGTGTGGGACTTTATGGAATCTCAAACCATGCAATATGCATGACATGCTCACCTCAGACCCAATAAAACGATCACAGATATTGTCCCTGCTGCCATATGTCATCTATTACAGCTGCAGTGTGACATTTGTTAAACTGCACAGTGCTGATCAACCTTTAAAGAATGAGAATCTTTGTTGCAGTGTTGTGAATCAAAGTATTACATGCAATAAGCAGATTGTACCAAATATCTGAGCAGATTTCATCAAGATAAATGCCAATAGGTGCATTTGGTAGACGATTTAATAGCTTCTGATTCACAATATCATTCTGCATAGACCTTAGGAAATCGCCAAATGAATGTATTCTAATGTTTAAGACAGGAAATCTAGGATAATTGAGCAAATACTACTACAATTTTTGTCAGCGTGGATTTGTGAACCTTCAAAGGTGAAATATTCATTTTAAAACTGCTGAATTTTTTAATGGGTCAAATGTACATAAAGCATTCACTTCTACTTTTGGAGCAAACTGTTGCAATATTGTACCATTCATGTCGAATATTGTTACACCTACAATGTTGCTTTCATTTCATAGCCTGTGATGAATTACTTTTAAAATTTAACCACTGTTCTCCTATCAGTATGGCAGCCAATGCAAAAAGAACCCACCAATGGTATTGGGAACGTTGAACAGTTAATTACGTTTCGATGAAAGTGATGGAGGGATGGCTATTGGTGTGGTCTCAGAAGAACTCACTGCTCTTCAAAGTGCCATTGGGACTTTTTACATTTCCCTGTACAAGTAGGAACAACTTCAGGTTAACACAGCTTTCAAGAGGCCTTACATGTAATGACATAGCACACTTTTAGCTAGATTAAACACTCAAGACTAAGAGCAGGAATTAAACCAATATCCTTTCAAATCAGAGGCAATGATGATATAAATAGAGCTAAGTTGTCATTTTCTCACATAGCCGTTGAAGTCACGCAAATTGAAATATGTTGTTTAGTATTCATTTCACAAGATCAGCAAAGTTTGACTTCCCAGTTTCTTGATTCTGAATATTCAGAGTCTCAAAATTAGGTGTCGGCCAGTCAGAACTGAAATAAGATGAAATTTCTTCATCAAAAGGGTAATGAATCTTTTAGAATTTTCTACCCACGAGAACAGTGGAGGCTCAATTGTTGAGTAGGTTCAATGAAGAGATCAATAGTTTTCTTGGATATAAACAGAATCGGGGCTCTGTTAATTCAAGAAAATGCCTTGAGGTAAAAATAAATCAGCGATGATCTTATTGAATACTAGCATAAGTATGAGTGACTGAATGCCCTGATCTTGTTTCTTTCTTAAGTTCTTATGTGTTTGTACTCAATCTGATGCTTATCAGACTTGATTAACCACCAGGACCTCTGCTGTGCCAAACCATTTACATGAATCAGGGGTGTTAGCTGCAAGTTATTCATCAATATAGATCAAGATGAATCTCAAAAAATGTAGAATTAACAAAAAGAATTTCTGCTCACATCATGATTTTTAATGTAAAACCATTAAATAGAAATTGTTCATTGTTATTTTGATGCTGAGGTTACTAAAGCACTTCTCTAGACTTATTCATCCTATCTTTGGTAATTAAGATAAATAATTACATTACTTGCACCAAGTCGTGACATTAAAATACTCTTGTGTTGCAAACCAGCCCGATGAGCAGATATACATGGTTTTAAATCCACAAAGAGAGATAATACAACCCATTTCTTCAACTGTAGTTTCATAGCCCTTGAGGTTTTTGACAGTTTAATTACCTGTTTAGTAGCATAGATTAAATTCATGATGATATCATTAGATTCAATACAAGCAACCTACATTTGACAAATTCATAGTTCTTATGTTACTCTTTTATGCACTGATTATTTTCACTCATGGTAATTGAATACTTCTTGGGCATGATCAATTTTATTAAATTAGTTGCCATTTAATACAAACCAATAAGTTAAATTTATGATTATTTGATTTCAATTTGTCTTCAAAAGTAAGCTGTTTTCAACAATTGTATCAAAATTAAACAAATATTTATTGTCAGAAATATTGGAGAACCAAGGGCTTAGCAAGAATGAGGCACTGGGGGAAACTAGTATTAACGAAGTGGCAAATGAGGTATCACAGTGAGCAGTGTTTGAGCCCCAGCTACTCAGTTTTTATCAACAAGGAGACACAAGAGACTGCTGATGCTGAAATCTGGAGCAACAATTTGCTGGAGGAACTAATGCAGGGTTTCAACCCGATCTATCAACATGTTCTCCCCTTGCCCTCCCCCACAAATGCTGGTCAACCGTCCAAGTTCCTCCAGCAGATTGTTTGCTGCTCTTTATCAACAATTTGGCTGAGTGGACCAAATGTCATATTTCCAAATTCGTTGATGATACAAAACCAGCTGGGATTATGAGATTGGAGGATGTTGTTAAAAATTTACAAGAGGATATAGACAAGCAAAGTGAGTGGTCAAGAACAAAAAATCAAATTATGATTTAAGTGATATTGATGTCCAAAGATGCTTCCGTGTCCTTGTACATAGCTACTGAAAACTAACATGCAGGAACAGCAACCAATTAGAAAGATAAATGGATTTGACAACAGGCATAAAAATAATACAGGGTCATGGTGAGACCACAAATAGGATATTGTATACAGGTCTGGTCTCCTTACCTAAAGGATGTTCTACTGGAGAGGAAATGCAACGAAGATTCACTATCCCTGGGACACTGCACTTGCCACACAAAAGGGGGTTGAATAGATTGAGTTCTAGAAAATATGCAAAGTATTCTCATTGAAACTGACAAAATTCTTCCAGGGCTTGACGAGGTGGTTGCAGTGAAGAGGCTTCCCTTGGTTGAGGTGTCCAGAACCAGAGTCACAATCTCAGAATAAGGGGTAGAGTCATTTAGGACCAAAATGAGGAGAAACTTATTCATTCAGAGGGGGTTGAATCTTTAGAATACTCTGTCATAGACGGCTGTGGTGGTTCAGCTGTTCAAACAAAGACAGCTAGATTTTTGAACATCATGCAAATCAAGGAATACGGAGATAGTGCAAGAAACAGCACTGAGGCAAAAGTTCAGCCATGACCTTGATGAATAGCTGAACAGGCTCCAAGATGGCCTAGCTCAGCTCCTAGTGTTTTATAAATTGGCAAAGATTTCACTTCAAGTCATTATTATTCTGTTATTGCTTGTCCTTAAGCTCTTTGCCATAATTCTTTCCATAATTAAAAAAAAATACCTAACCTCTGCTGATGCAAGGAGAAGATGTAGAATGAGGCAGCAAAAAATGGTATGAAATTCATATATGGTGCAATTGGGTAATAAGGCAGCCAGTAAACCGGAAGCTTGCTTTACATCTCTCCAATTGTTAATTCCATTGGCCAATCAGCAACCAATGAAGAAAGCCTGTTTTACATCTTGGCAGCAAATTGAAAGTCAAGTCCACAGTCTCCCTACAAATGTAAAATCCTGCTAAAAATGATCATAATTAACACAAATCTTCTCTTTGTCCCAGTGAAAGTGATGAAAGAAGAATGGTGTTTTCCTTAAAATAAACTACAACTGCAATTTGAATAGGGATTTTAAAAAAGGTATTGTTTTGAGGCCCTTTGGATTTGGCTTCAACTCTGGGCTATTTTGTGTCAAATCTACCTGCTTTTTTAAACAAAAATGCCCCAGGTTTAGTGCAGAGCAGCAAAATCTTGTCTATGTACACAGTGCATTGTTATTTCTATCTGACTGTACATTGAAAATAATTACATAAAGATTGGTGTCTGTACTTGCTGCAAACGAAGATGTATTGAAGGTTTAGGATTCTTGGCAGTCTAGTATGGGGCAGGGGCAGGAACAAGAGGGGAATCACAGAGGTAATATTAATTTTTCATGGTGACTTAATTGAGAGGAAAGTGCATCCAGTTTACCTAACAGTGTTGGATATTTGTCTGGTATGTCTGCATCTAATCCCTATGGTTAAATGGTTGCCTAGATCCAATGTAAAATAGTTCCCCAATAAAACAAGAGAGAAGTGCCCAAAACATATGGGAGTTGGATCAACCTCATAAAATGAACTACTAATAAATGACTGAGTAGTTGAATGTGCAGAGTAATTCCCTGCACCTGAGTCCTGAAACTACATCCTTCTCCAACTCAATACACACAAAATTCTGGAGGAACTCAGCAGGTCAGACAGCATCCATGGAGGGAAATAAACAGTCAATGTTTCAGGTCGATATCCTTCATCAGGATGAAGATTGGGTGACTGTTTCGTCAAGCACCTTTGCTCCATCTGCCACAACAGCCAGGATATGCAAGTGGCCAGACACTTCAATTCCAGTTCCCATTCCCATACTGACATGTCTATCCATGGCCTCCTCTACTGCCACTTTGAGGCCAGACACAGGTTGGAGGAACAACACCTCATATTCCGCCTTGGTAGTCTCCAACCTGATGGCATCAACATCGATTTCTCCAACTTCCAACCCCTTCCCCCTTTATTTCCCTCATTCCTGTAGCCCCCTTACCCCTTCTCTTTCCCCTTCCCCACCCTCATGGCCTCCCACCTATTCCCCACCTCCTTCCCTTAATTCCATGGTCTACTGTCCACTCCTACCAGATTCCTTCTTCTTCAGCCCTTTGCCTCTTCCACCTCCCAGCTTCTCACACCACTCCCTTTCATCTCTCCTCCCCCACCCACCTACCTTCCCCTCTCACCTGGACTCACCTATCACCTAGCAGCTTGTGCTCCTCCCCCTCCCCCTACCTTTTTATTTTTGCTTCTGCCCTCTTCCTTTCCAATCCTGATGAAGGGTCTTGACCCGAAATGTCAACTGTTTATGTCCCTCCATAGATGCTGCCTGACCTGCTGAGTTCCTCCAGCATTTTGTGCGTGTTGCTCCAGATTCCAGCACCTGCAGAATCTCTTGTGTCTCTTTCTCTAACTTCTGCCGCAAATGCCATGAACTCTTTAAGAACCTCACGTCCACGGCACAAACCACTTGTTCCCTTGAACCTATTCCCATCATACTGCTTACTATCTTATTTCCTTTCTTGCTGTAAATGGAAAGATCATCAGTCTGTCCTCACAAAGAGCTTGTCTTTGTAAACCACTGTGTCATCTTCAAAGCTCCCACCTCAAAGATATTGATAATGTTGTCATGTCCCAAAACAACATAATCTTCATTATCTTTCCTGCAACAATGTTCAAACTTTCCAGTCATGTTCCAGATCATTTTGCCATTACTAAAATGGCCCAAACATTAACAAAGTAATAAAATAACAAAAAAAATTCTCTCCTTACCTTTGACCCATCCCCCAGAGGACCTGTTCTCCCCATCCCTCCCGCACCTGCCTATCACTATCTCTTACTTGAATCTAGCTATCACCACCTTGTGCCCACCCTGCCTCCCCTCTTTTGTCCACCTATCACTGATCTGCTCTTCCCTCCTATATATTGAGCTTCCCCTTTTCCTATCTTCAGTCCTGAAGAAGGGTCCTGACCTGAAACGGTGACCGCCTGCTTTTCTCCATGGATACTGCCTGGCCTGCCAAGTTCCTCCAGCATCATTGTGTTTTTCATCTAGATTCCAGCATCTGCAGTCCTTTGTTTAACTATTTTTTATTAGTTTTTGTCTATGAGATGTATTATGCAATCAGCAGCTTCTGATATAATTGTTCTCCCACATTTCTCAATTGCATTATTATCCATGTAAAGGTAACCAGTGCATCTTCAGCAACACTTACTTTCCACAAATGGTTAGCTCTGAAGACCCCATGAATTCACCCATTTTTCCTTCTTACTCTTCTATATTCAACAGTTGGCAACATCATTTGTGGGCATTGATAGCAAGGGTGAGGGTAGGTGCGATGGGTTGGAACTTATCCCATGTGGGAAATCAGGACACCAACTCATTCAGCGAGGAAAGGACAGTTACTTAGAACAAAATCTGAAAACACTTGAAAAATTCAGCAGGTCAGGCAGCATCTATAATAAGAGAATCAGTTAAAGCTCTTTCCCAGCTCTAATGCGGGGTCCAAACCTGAAGCGTTAACTGTTTCTCTTTCCACAGATGCTGCCTGCCCTGCTGAGTTATTCCAGCATTTCCTGTTTTTCTTTCATATTTCCACTATCTGCAGGTATTTGATTGACATTTATGTTGAGGGCCATCGTCCTTCAGTGATAAGCCTCTGTCTGATTCATCCTGGCAGAACAGGATCCAATTTGCCTATTCAAAGAAAGACTAGACCTTCGTCCCTGTGCCTGTATTTTAAAATTGCTGTGGAAATGAAAGGGGTGTGGAGTCAATAGGCACCAATCTCACTTCACTTCATCTGTCAACCCATTTGGTTCCCACCAGGAGTTACGATCAAACCACTTGAGATCACCTTTAATTTGTATGCTGATGGCTCTCTACTTTTTCTCTCCACCAAATCCTCTGATCTTTCCACACCTGTGTTGACATACACTATATTTTCCTATGGTTAAACATGGTAGACCAATATTTGTCCTTCCCTCCAAATTATACACCACCATGATTGATTCCATGCTATTTTCCAAACATTTTTAAAGATGGAGCCAGACCTCATCCAATTACGATGCCATACTTGCTTCAAAGATTGTCTCCTGATCCCATATCATTACAATGACAAAATCTAGCTGTTACAGCCTTGGTAATATCATTCACCTTCACTTTAAACTCAGCACATCTACCACTGAAACTCCCCTCTCTGCCTTGGCAATCATCAGGCATGGAATTTCCAACAACTGCCTGGTTAACTTCACATCTTCATTCTTTGTCAAATCTGGCTGATCCAGTCCTGATGTCTCAAACAGATATCAGAAGTGATCCATCAATCGGACTTGTGCTCGCTGACCTACACGTACCTAGAACACTGTTAGGATTCACCTTGGAGGTGCAAATGTGCCACTGTCCACCTCTCCCAAGCTGAGTTCGGGAGGTCAGTCATAAACCGGATCAGACTTGCAGCTGAATGAGGGTATGAGACTTTGAGCCTTGCATTTAGGGGAGTGGGGGTAGGGGGGAGGGTGCATCCAGGAGTCTAATACCAGTCATTATTGTGTCAAAGGAAGAACAATCAGAGGTTTGGAATCCTTTATCAGCCTTTGCTAAGTGCATGGAGATGGTTGGGAAGTGATCAGAGGATAGGAGGGAACAAGGGGTCAGACGGCAGTTTGAAATGGGTGATCAGAGGGCAGGTGACCATTTTGGAAGAGGTATTGTTGGGTGTGACTGATAATATTGTTGTCTGGAAATCAAGGCATGTTGGGGGACAGCTTTAATGCGATGGTGCGGATCAAGGATATAAATATATATTTCCCCTTTGCTCTCTCCAATCCCGGCCCTTCTGCTGGGTCTGATATAACATTAACTCTGTTCTTCTCTCCACTGATGTTGTTTGATCCATTGGTTGTTACTAGCATTTTTTTGTTTCTATTTCATACTTCCAGCACCTGTAATGTTTTGCTTTTTGATTAGGTGAATATTTTATTTACCTTACAAGCATCCCAACCCAACATTGAAAATTAAACTATGCTGCATTAGGAGTGCCCAACAACAGGCATCCTCAGGACAATGTGGTCCAAGAGTGCTGCATGGAGCATGCACGAGAGCATGCATCACATGCAGCCTGACAGTGAAATTGCACGGAGGTCACAAGAGTGACTCATAGCAAGAAATCCCCAAGTCAGAAATAATTATTTCCAATTGCATAACACTGGGGAAAAAAATTGGTTTGTGGAATTGAATTTCCAGCAAATTGACTCCTGGCCCCTCCAGTATCTGTGATATAAGACTTCTACTTTTCATTTCTTCTAGTTTGTCTCATATTTTCTTCATCAGTACTCACATACATAATGCCACCTATCCCTGATTTCCCCTAAATGTTCATTTCATCACTGATTATAATATCTTCATATTCAGATTGTATCTCTCTCTGCAAATGAAAACCTTGAAAGTCTCTCTTTCACCAAGTTCTCAGCCATGCTTCCTAATAAACCCTCCTTCAGCTTGCTGCCTGCTTTTCAATCTTCCCTTGTGAAGTACCATGGAATTATTTTCTTTGTTAAATGTGTTTTCTGTATAGAAGTTACTGTTATTAATGGACAAATAGAGACTTAATTCAATTAAAATACTCAGTGTCATAAGTATCTTAAAGTACCTTTTACACAATAAAACATTTTAAAATGCAGTGGCTATTATTTTGCAGGCTGACATTATTTAAAGTCAAGAGGACTGGATTACTTTGCCAATAATTTACTTAGATAATATCAAAATGTAAATGCTACAAAACCAGGAAGGGTAACTGAAGAATGGAATGTGCTATTAGCTAATTCCGTTGTTTTACATTCTATGACAGATATCACACATACTCTGTGTGAATCTGCAGGAAAGTAATAATCTTAAAGAATGTTTTTAATTAAATGTAGCAAAACCTAATAAAAGTATGGATGATAAGTTTATTACATTGTAATTTTTTTGTTATTTTCAATTATGTAAGATAAATTGTTCAATTAAAAGAAGCGGCAATCAGAGTTGGTTGAAAAGATTTCCTACTCCTCTCCTCAAGAATTTGAATTAAAACCACTGAAGGTCATCTTCCTGATTGAACCTTAAAACCAAATTGAAAGAACGGCATTAGTAATGCAAGAGAAATTTGGGAGTCTTTTTCCATACTGCTTATTTCATGGCAGAGATTTATATCGCTTATGTGAAGCGATTTATTCTCTTTATTTTTTTAAATTCTCTTCATATATTTATCCATTTGTGGGTTGTGGGCATGATTAGCAAGGCCAACATTTATTACCCTTCTTTAATTGTTACTCAACAGAGCAGCTTGCTGGGCCATTTCAAAGACCAGCCAAGAGGCAAGAACACTATATGGGTCTGCAAGACCCATGTGGATAATTTTTTTCTGAGTTACTCCACCACATCACTGACTATTGTTTTCTATTAGATGTCCACAGACAAAGGTGATTATTCAGTGAGCTGTGCACAATGTCTTCATTTTAAATCTGAAAGCAAAATGCATGCCAGTATTACAAAACATATTGTCAATACAGAACTTTATTAGTGTGTAAGAAACACAATCTTTATTGACTGTTATTGGCTAAAACCATAAAAATTAAGCCCTGTTGAGTGCTGCTGTTCCAGTTGCAAGTCTAAGTCCCCAGATTCTTCTCTATTGCCTTGGGAGGATCAGGTCCAGATTAGCTACTTTAAGATTGTGGCAGCAATGTCGATTATATTTCCAGTCTAAATGACCACACAGCCAATGATAAATCTATATAACAATGGTGCATGCCTAAATCATGTTATTGAAGAATTTCCTCTGGACCCATGAATCAGCATGTGTTATAAGTGCCCAGCCCCTGCTCATTGATTTTCAGACATCTGAATTACCAGCTAGTGAATGTATGAAAGAGACCAAAAACAGAAGTTATGTACTGCTTGTTGTTAAGAAAGAGCGATGGTCTTTTTCAATCAGAGAACCCCAGTCACATGCTAAGGGGACGTGGCCCATTAGACCAGTGCTGGAATTCTGCAATAGCAATCTGTTCAGTTCCAGTTCTACATAACATAAGAACATAAGAAATAAGAGCAGGAGGAGGCCATTTGGCCCATTGAGCCTGCTCCACCATTCAATAAGATCATGGCTGATCTGGTCATGGACTCAGATCCACCTACCTGCCTTTTCCCCAGAACCCTTAATTCCCTCACTATGCAAAAATCGATCAAAATATATCTTAAATATATTTAATGAGGTAGCCTCCAGTACTTTCCTGGGCAGAGAATTCCACAGGTTCACTACTCTCTGGGAAAAGCAGATTCTCCTCATCTCCCTTGCCCACTCACTAAATTGATACTAAATTGAGTGGAAAAGCAAATTGTGTAGAGGATGCGGAGAGTCTGCAGAGAGATATAGATAGGTTATCCATCTCTCTGCAGGCTCTCCGCATCCTCTGCACAATTTGCTTTTCCACTCAATTTAGTGTCATCAGCAAACTTAGATCCGTTGCACTCGGTCCCCTCTTCCAAATCATTAGTCTATGTTTTCTCTTTGCATATCCAGGACTTTTCCCCCTTCAAGTATCTATCTGATATCCTTTTGGAAGTGATGGTTGAATCAGCTTGCATCGGCCCATCGAGATTATGCTGACATGTCTCCTCATGAAACTGCTGGTTAATTGGCCAATTATTTTAGATCTGTGACCTTTCATTCTTGATCCTTCCACCAATCTTATAACATCAGTGATGAATTACATATTCTTTGGAGTTTTAAAAAGAAACATAAATGAATGGAGTCAAATCTGTTTCAGAGCAGTTGACTGCCATTTCAGTAAGTTACTCCTTACTCCTGTATAATGACACTTACTCTCCATCTGGGATAATGTTTCTTGAAGCAGACGGCAGATGTAAGCACAATCCCAATGGAAGGATGTTTACAGGGAAGTGACAGACTCTTATGACAAACAAAAAGAATAAAAAATAAAGAGTCGTTTAAGATCACAGGAAAGCTTAAAACTAGTGGAACATAACATATCAATATTTGGCTTTCAAAGAGTGTAACATATTTATTTTTCATCTTATGGGATGCCTTGACATTGTGTTTATTATACATGAATCTGATTAAGACTTCTCATACAGTAACTGCTTTCCATTGTATCTATTTTGTACTATGCAATATGATTTACATTTCCTTGCTGCAGTAGATCTGTTCGTAATCCACTCAGAATCAATGAACAAAAGCATAAAAGTGTGGATAAAGAAAATCTGGAATAAATAAAAAGAAAATACTGGGATAGATCAGAAGGTACAACAGGACTTCTGGATTGAGAAACAAATTTTACAAAGTAGTCGGTGATAAAGGAACGGCGTTGATTGTTCACTGTACTTAAGTTGTCTATGTACTTCTTATTGGGCTTTGAACAGTTCCCAGTGATCATTTTTACTTCCATTGCGTATGTGAAGTGTGTGAACAGATAATTAACAGTCTGTGCCTTCAGCCAATCATATTGAAGTCCTCATAAAGACATGTCTAAACTAAGAAGTATAAAATAGAATATTAATGTCAATACAAAATCATGTAAAGGTTAATGTTCAGTATCAGAGAAGCTATTCATTGGTAATTTAGATATATCACACCATTAATAACTCACTTGCACGTCAGTGCACAAGCCTTAACATTTTCTGGTGTGTTTTGTGGATAATCAATCCAGAGGTACCACAACCTCATCCATTCTTAGTTTCTCGATGATTTTCTCAGCATGGTATGGGAAATTTTATGGAGAAGCAGGAATTTATACTTAATTACATCTGAAACACATTGTTTGTGGATGTTGTTGTCCTTTGTGCTTTATAATAAAGATGTATATTAATAAACACAATTGTCAGTACAGTTAGATGGAGTGAAAATGTGCTTATTTTGAATGATGCCAAAGATCCAGGAAGTTACATGGAACTAAATAGAATGACAGTTAAGTAAAATGTCCTTCTTGCTTTGAAGATGCTTCTTACAAGTATCGAATTCTCAAGCAGCATTTTGTCCCTTTTTAACCCATGAACCGCAAAGGCCTCAATAGGATTTGTTCTGGTCCCTGCAGATGCTACCAACTAATGATATTCTGTCTGCATTGATTTCAGTCACCTAATTGTTAACATTCATTTCAGTTCAACTACAAAGAAAACCACAATAATTAGAATCACTTTGGCCACACAAGTGGTGTTCCCTTGTGAGAAGAACAGCACATTAAAATTCTGCATTGATAGCCCCAAATATTGTTTAAAAGCCACAGCACTAACTTGACTTTATATAGTGCTTATATGCAGTAAAACATCCCATTTCATACAGCTTAGAGCTAGAGCACACTGATCAGTGGTGTTATTGCCATCCACCTACTGCCCCCACCCTTTGCCCAACCTCCTGTATGCATAAATACTGCTGAAAAAGAAGAGTAATCCATTATGCAGCACATAATTCAAGTTGGTCTGAACAATATGCTGCTTATTGAAGGTAATAATAAGGAAGATCTTTTTGTAAAAAATAAACATCATTCTAGGTAAAGAAAGTGCTATATTCTGAATAAGTATAGAAACACTAGGAAATACTCAGCAGGTCAGCCTTTATTCATGAAACAAGAAACAGCGTTACTATTTCGGGTCAATAAACTTTTATCAGAACTCCAATCGTACTCTGATAAAAGGCCACTGAGCAAAAACATTAACTTTAATTCTTTCTCCGCAGATGCTGCCTGGCCTCCTGCGCATTTTCTGTGTTTTTTTCCTGTTATTTCTGCTGCAGTCCATAATCATTTCACGTGTACAATGCAGTAAAGCTCTGCTGAGTTGGACAGGAAGGTTGACTGCTTTCCAACAACAGTAACAAACAGTCTGCTGGAGGAACTTCAAGGGTTGAGCAGCACCTGTGGAAGGCAAGGAATTGTCAATGTTTCAGGTCGAAAAGCTGGGTCCTGATACAGGGTTTCCACCCGAAACATTGGTATTGGTTTACTATTGTCACTTGTACCGAGGTACAGTGAAAAACTTGTCTTGCATACCAATCGTACAGGTCAAATCATTACAACAGTGCAGTTACATTGAGTTAGTACAGAGTGCATTGAGGTAGTACAGGTAAAAACAATAACAGTACAGAGTAAAGTGACACAGCTACAGAGGAAGTGCAGTGCAGGTAGACAATAAGGTGCAAGGTCACCACAATGTAGATTGTAAGGTCAAGAGTCCATCTCATCATATAAGGGAACTGTTCAATAGCATCACAGTGGGATAAAAACTGTCCTTGAGCCTGGTGGTATGCGCCCTCAGGCTCCTGTATCTTCTGCCTGATGGGAGAGGAGAGAAGAGAGAATTACCCGGGTGGGTGGGGTCCTTGATTATGCTGGCTGCTTCACCAAGACAGCGAGAGGTAAAGACAGAGTCCAAGGAGGGGAGGCTGGTTTCCGTGACGTGCTGGGCTGTGCCCACAACTCTCTGCAGTTTCTTGCGGTCCTGGGCAGAACAGTTACCATACCAACCTGTGATGCATCCAGATAGGACGCTTTCTATGGTGCATTGATAAAAGTTGGTGTCAAAGGGGACATACCAAATTTCTTTAGCCTCCTGAGGAAGTAGAGGCGCTGGTGAGCTTCCTTGGCCACGGTGTCTATGTGATTGGACCGGGACAGGCTATTGGTGATGTTCATTCCCAGGAACTTGAAGCTCTCAACCCTCTCAAACTCAGCACCATTCATATGGACAGGTGCGTGTACACTGCCCCCTTTCCTGAAGTCAATGACCAGCTCTTTTATTTTGTTGACATTGAGGGAAAGGTTGTTGCCATGACACCATGTCACTAAGCTCCCTATCTCCTTCCTGTACTGCGTCTCATCTTTATTTGAAATACGGCCTACTACAGTGGTATCATCTGCAAAGTTGTAGATGGAGTTAGAGCAGAATCTGGCCACACAGTCATGAGTATATTGGCAATTCCTTTCCTGCCATAGATGCTGCTCGACCTGCTGAGCTCCTTCAGCAGATTGTCTGTTGCTCCAGATTCCTGCATCTGCAGTCTCTTTTGTGTTTTCTTTCCACAACAGTAATTCCTTTAGTTCTTCCATTACAGTTATAAATTATTAACTCATATTCAGAAACATTGCAGGGGAAAGTCAATCCAAGGAACAAGCTGGTAAAGTACAGTGTCTGAGCCAATTGATTCACTCCACCCGGCAAGAAGAAAAAGAGAACTCTGTATGTGGTAAACGCTGTGTGTCCCCATAAAGAATATGTTGTTCAATGTGAGTATGGATCATCCTTCATAACTTCTGACATCTTCAAGGTATCTTCCCTTCATCTCTCCTTCAACTTTCGAAAGGGCTATTCCTTCTGTGGAGCTCCAGTTCCACCAACATCACTTTCCCTTCCTATGACATCTTCTCCTACAACCGCAGGAGATGCAACAAATGCCTTTTAGCTCTTCCATTCCTGTCATCCAAGGATTCAAACACTCCTTCCTGGTGAACCAGTGATATACCTGTATTTCTTCCAGTTTGGTGTACTGCATTCTGTCAATACATGTGGTCTGTTCAACGTTGGCAAGACAAAACACACTTTGGATGAATATTTTGCAGAACATCATTCAGTCTGCGAGGCTAGCAGTAAGCTTCCAGTTCTGTCATTTTAAGACTTCATTCCAATCCTATTCTGACCCTTGTGTATTTAGTCTCCTGTACTATTCTATTGATGCTTGAAAGCAACTTATCTGACTTGGCAGAGAACAGGCTTCACTAACAATTCAATAATTTCAGATAATTAGCCAAGTTAGTCCCAAATCTCCCATTTCCAGCATACAGATTTTTCTTTTCTCTTTGCTTTCTGATTACATTGAACTCCCCCTATTCATACCTCATTAAGGCACACCTTTGGTATCAGTATCCTTTTCCACCCTCTTTCAGCTGGCATCTCAACCACTTGCATCATTCTATTTATGCTTAGCTCCACCCTACCACAGACCTGACCTTCTGTTTTCTCTGCAATTTAAAACTCCTTTAATTTCTAACTTTTCCCAGTTCTTCTGAAAGGTCATTGGCATGAAACATTACCTCTGTTTCACTTCCCACAGATGGTGTCTGAGATGCTAAGTATTTCCAGTATTTTCTGTTTTTATTTCACTCCCTCCATCGCTGGTGCTCTCGGATAGTGGCAGGTGTTACCCTCAGGGTGCCTGCAGAGATTCAAAATCCCAGCACCATGAATGACAAGAACATCAGGCATCTCAGGCACAGGGAACACCATTATTTACAAATATGCTCCAAGTCACGCTCTGTATATTGCCATTCCTCGTGACGTGACCAAAATTCAACGCACAAGTACTTTCAACACATGGATCGCAGTGCTATAAAAATAATGCTCACTTTCAACTTCTCAAGGGCAATCGAAGATCTATAATAAATGGAGGCTATTCTAGTGACATCCACATTCTATGGACAAATATATGAAGCACAATATAAACGAATAGTATTCTTGTGGACTTTAGAGTGAAGGTGTCTTTTAAAGAGAATGGTTTCATTGTATATTGCAGAAAATAAACATACTGTACTGAATCCTTACAGATGTCTTTTAAAAGGAGGCATTGGGGATTGTAAAAGAAGATTAGCTGCTGCTGAATTTAAATGTGTTGTCTGAGCAACAAATAGGCACAGATAAATCCTGTCAATAGAAAGGATAAAAGTCCTCCCACATAAGTGAACACATAAATGGTAACTATGCAAGCACTGCATGCAATTTAAGGGAATTTGAATGCCACAATAGCAATTTAATTATGTTCAAATTGAATGATGCTATTCTTTGCAGATTTTTTGAAAGGAATCATTAACGCATAAACTCTGCTGAGTGTTATTTATTACAGACTGCTACAGACTTTTAATTCTCATTTTGCAACAACTTCCATATTAACTACTGTAAATAAAGTATAAAGAATGTGGTATTATGTCCTACAATAGTCTAAATGCATGGAACCATATACCTGTATCATGGTTCATTAATTGTCTTACAAGGATGTTGTCAAGATTAAAAATTTCTGGTCACGAGGAAAGATTGGATGAGGTAGGGTTACACTCTCATGAATGCTGAACTCATTTTTCCCCCGACAGAATACCTAATAATTAAGTATATTGTGAAGTAAAATAAATATGTCAGGAGAGAAGTGGAATATAATAGATAATTAAAGCAATTAAATGCTACACTACTGTAAATACTAAACAAATGAGTAGATTTTGAAGTAAAAATTGGTTTTTGGTTACTTGTGTAATCCCTCTATATAGTCATGCATTTGGGCTGTACTCTTGAACTTTGGTTGCACTCACTGGGTAATTGATGTTTGGCATGGACAATGATGGGCTGAAGGACCTGCTTCTGTTCTGTATGACTCAATGAATCCAACCAAATTTCAGAAGCAGTGTACAATATGCACATAACAATACATCACAATTTAGTGCATGCAGCTGAGAACATGATTATTTATTCAGATGAATTTTCAGTCGATTAAATGAATCGCCAAATAGTCTTTGAGTTAACAAAGTTAGTTCTGCCAATCAAATTGGCAGTGGAGAATGTACTGGATACTATGAAAATAATTTGATATCTAACAGGGATATGCAATCTATCATCTAATTAGCTTTAATGCTAAACTTCAAACTGACGACATAGAATATACTGAACATCATGGTTAAATTCTCTCTGCTTGATTCTAATAAGTGAATGAGCAGCATGTTAGTAGCCAATATATTGTTTGTCTTTTCCTTGCTCTATTTATTTTTATTGAGGAAACATTAGAGATTTGTAATAAAATGGAAAATAAAAGAAGGAAAGTGTATTTAGATAACATCTCATACAGGATCAGGTCAAGTAAAATACTTTGTAGCCCATAAAGTACTTTTGAATACCAGAACGAGAGGGCATGCCTTTAAGGTAAGAGTGGGTAAGGTTCAGAACAAACATGAGGGGTACGTTATTTACTGAGAGAATGGTGGATGCTTGGAATGCGTTGCCTGATCGGATGATGGAAGCAAATTCATTGGGGGCTTTTAAGAGGGGCTTGGATGGGCACATGAATGAGAGGAAAATAGTGGGATATGGGCATTCTATAGGTAGGAGGGAATAACTATGTTGGCACAATATTGTGGGCTGAAGGGCCTGTTCTGTGCTGTACTGTTCTATGTTCTATGAAGTACTGTTAGTGTTGTAATGTAGGAAATACATCAGCAATTTCATACAGCAAGCTCCCACAACAGGACTCTGTTATTGCCCAGAGAATTTGTTTTAGAACCATTGGTTGGTATTGGGTGGAACAAAATTCACCCTCCCTTTTTGGAAATCCCCTCTTTTATTCAGAGAGGGAAAATAAACAGTATAACACTCCCACAGTCTAATCTATACATTCAGTTCCACAATGAAGATGAATATGTAGTGCTAAGTACAAGTGGAAGCTGCTATTAAGTCATCTTTATTGTATACCTTTGGTGCCAGTGACAAAGATGAGTTTGTCTAAGGGTAAGTCCTGTTCTTAATTACCTCACCGATCTGTATGATAGGAGAAATAGACAGTAGTTAAGTAAATAAAGTAAGAAAGATGAATATAAACTCATTATCACTAACTACATTATGTTCATATATATGCAACTGAAATGTTTCTGTAAAAATCACAAATAATTAGTGGGAATGATGTTGGGTAATCATTGAAAATTTTCCTGGATCTCATTAAATAGCCAACAGTTTCCATCATTTAAATGAAATAGAGGAAGAATTTCATGTGACCTTAGAAGTATATTCAATATAAGGGCAGTGAGGTCTGAGTTTAAGCATTTCCTCAGCCTTTATTAAACTGACAGATGTGTTTGCCAGTCAATAGACAAGAACCATGGATAGTGCAGTCCAAGGTCCAATGTTCAGCAGGTTGTATTCATTTTGCATGAATGACATGCTAGTGCCCTTTACAAACCATTTTACAGCTCAAGCTGCTTTCTGTTTTTGCACCAAACCTCCATGGTTTCTTTTTTTCAACAGTGACTAATGATGTAACAAATTATTACAGGCATCTATTTCACATTATGTTTGACAAGCTTTACAACTTGAGCAGATTGTCTGTGATCAGCAAGGGTGGTGTAGAGCTAATTTGTTAACTCTGTGTTTTCTGATCCTTGTGTACTCGTGGTACCTGTATAGAGGAATCTCCATCTGATTGTGGAAAGATTTGTCCTAGCCATTAATGAAAAGAACATGAGCTTACCATTTTCTGATCAAACACAAGCAGTGGTTATACTCAAAAATGCAACCTGTTTTATTTTTACCAAAGATGGAATGATTCTGCCAGAACAGATTTCCCTTACCAGGAAAGAAAGAACTCAAATTTTATATGCCCTTCATGGCTTCAAATGCATCCTAAAGCACTTTACCTGTTCAAGCCCTGAAAAAGATAAATTTTCCTGGAGACCACACTTCCATTGGATGTATGCTTTGTCCAAATGAACAGACAATGATTCTCTGTTATCTTTTACTGACATTAGCACAGAATTGTGACTCATCTTAATGTCGTTTTTGAAAGCTCCATGAAAATTCAAATCTTTAGTTTCAAGTTTCACACAGCTGGATTTCCCTGTATAACTCTACACCAAAGTTAACATTGCCAGCTTCAATGCAATGTCCCTGATTGATATGTTGCAAGTTCTTGCAAGTCTAAGCATGTAGTGCGGTAGGTGCATCTTTTCAGCCAAGTCTTATAGGGACATAACAAAGTGCAAGCAACTCTCTTCCAGTTACAGGAACACTATTATTGAATGAATAGATACTACAGCGATGAGAGAGATGTCATAGAGTGGTCTCAGGGGTTTAGAGCAACCTGGATTGGCTGGTAGAGATTGGTGCCTGTAGGAGGCATGCTCCTTATTCAAAGAGGTTGCAGAGACTCTTCAGGGCTACAGCTGTGCTCTTGACATGAAACTGCCAAGGAGTCTTCTGCTGGGACATGAGTGCAGTTTCTTAATGTCTGAACTTTTTCAAGCAAAAACACATGCCCACTCTGCTTGATCCTGAGGGCAGAAGAAAACAGGAAGAGGAGGAGAGCAGCTTTCCCCTAGTATTATCACCAGAACAGAGATTAATGCCACATGCAATGTAAAGGTTAGGAGACAATGGGGATGCTCTTCTGGATCTCACCATCTACTAAGTGGGCAGCACCATACCAAATAGAAGGGACACTGCCGGTGCCTCATCATTGGGGATGAGGGGAAGTGGCTGGTCACAAATTCCTGCTGAGGAGTTGGAAGATAACGTTGATTCAGAGAAAGGGTGATAGTTTTTGTAAACTTATTGCTTGGTGCAGTGGAAAACTTGTTTTCAAACAGTTTGTGGCTAAGAAGAGGGATAGGTCCACCTCTAGTTTGGTTCATGGCTTGATACAGAGCTGGGAACTACCATCTACTCCCCTGCTCTCTATCCTGTCGAGTGCAGGGAAATTGACCCATTCCATCAAGCAAACTGTGGAGCTCATTATTCAGGCAGGCTCCATTGACCAAGGTCAGAGCCTCCACATCAGTCAAAGCATCTTAGAGACACAAGAGATTTTGCAGATGCTGGAATCCGAAGCAACACACACAAAAAGCTGGAGGAACTCAGCAGGTCAGGCAGCATCTATGAAAAGAAATAAACAGTTGACATTTTGGGTCGAGACCCTTCATCAGGACCAGAAAGGAAGAGGGTAGAAGCTGGAATAAGAAGGTTGGGGGAGGGGGAGGAGTACATGCAGGGAGGTGATAATGAGTTCAGGTGATAGGTGAGTCCAAGTGAGAGGGGGAAGGTAGGAGGTTGGGGGTGGGGCAGGGGAGAGAAATAAGAAGCTGAGAGGTGATGGGTAGGAGAGGCAAAGGGCTGAAGAAGAAGGAATCCGGTAGGAGAGGGCAGTGGACCATGGAATAAAGGAAAAGAGGTGGGCAATAGACAGGCAGGTCATGAGGGCAGGGAAAGCAGAAAGAGAAGGGGGAAAGAGGCCACAGGAATGAGGGAAGACAGAGGAAAAAAAAGAAAATGGGGGAGAAGAGGGGAGGGGTTACCGGAAGTTAGAGAAATCAATGTTTGAGCTGTCAGGTTGGAGACTACCAAGACAAAATATGAAGTGTTGTTCCTCCAACCTATATCTGGCCTCAACGTGGCAGTAGATGAGGCCATGGATAGACATGTCGGTATGGGAGTGGGATGTGGAATTGAAGTGGATGGCCACCGGGAGATCCTTGCTTTTATGGCAGACGGAACGAAGGTTCCCTGGAATGTCAAACATTTCCATAAAATGTCATTGTACCACAATGGAAGTTCCAGTATCTGCTTCGTGGCTTGGAGATCCTCAGATAAAAAGGGTCTCAGAGCTATTTGTTGAGCTCCCTTCCAGAGGATCGCTGGTTTAGTCAAACAGATGCCTTGAGGTTGTTACGTGTAAATCATGAACTTCTCTCCAAATGGTACATTGCTGTTCCATCCCCCACCACTTCTGCATTGCTTGTCCCATTGTCAGTCAGCCAGGTGGTACACACTACTAAAGTCTGCACCACAATTGTGCAAGCAGATGTAGGGCCAACTCATCACTTGAGGCCATCTCAGGAGGATGTTACGATTTCCAAGGATGTTACAAGGTTCCATGGAAATACAAGTACCCAAGTGTTTTTGTATGTCATGTTTTTGTTGTTTATAGTTCAGATAAAACATAATAATAGTAACTATGTAATGGTGGAGCTGATTATCTTTAATTGTGTTATTGTATTCAGATGGAAGGGTTGGAAGGGTGCATTTTTGAAATATGGACCTACAATAATGGCAGGCACAGTAGTGTAGCGGTTAGTGTAACACTATTACAGCGCCAGCGACCCGGGTTCAATTCCCGCCGCTGTCTGTAAGGAGTTTGTACTTTCTCCTCGTGTCTGCATGGGTTTCCTCCGGGTGCTCCGGTTTCCTCCCACATTCCAAAGACGTACGGGTTAGGAAGATGTGGGCATGCTACGTTGGCACTGGAAGCGTGGCGACCCTTGCGGGCTGCCCCCAAAACACTCTACGCAAAAATGCATTTCACTGTATGTTTCAATGTACATGTGACTAATAAAGAAATCTTATCTTAGTGGTAAAAGTGGCTTGAAGATTGAATGAGGAAGCAATCGCTCAAAAATAATCTTCCATTAGATTTCCCTGCAGGTGCTGTCAACAAACTGGAAACTTATGGTGTGTCCCTTGCCCCCACCACCCATCTGTCTCCTCCCCTTCCTCCTCTCATCTCTCCCTGCCTCTGACTAAAGTGCTAGATGGAAAGGATCTTCTTTCAGAATTGCCAGATCTGGGAGCTTGCAGCACGTTCCAATGAATCTGGAGCACCCCTTACTCTCCAGTTCTTTTCCCTTCCAGCAGTTGCTGCTGCTTGTTATGTTTGTTCTTCATCAAGAGACAAACTTTGTGTGGGTTTAACATCTGAACATTTTATTAACCAAAACAGACAGGCTTGTTTTCCCTCTCTTTTTACAGCCACCTCCTGTTCCCATATGTGACCCCTTGCATTGCCTACTGGGAACTGCAGTTCTTTATTACACACTGCTCTTCTTAGTCCCTTCTCTTCCTCCTGTTTCTTCTTGGGACCAATGAAGTGTTCAACCAAGATTCTCATAATTAAATAGAAACATTCTTTCTGTTTACAGCAGCACAACAGTTGTACTCTTTATGTGAAATCATAGCATGGAAGCAGTCCCTTCGACCCACTGGACCACACTGACCATCAAACACCCATTTACAGTAAACCTAACTAATCCTATTTAATTCTCCCCACATTCCTGTCAACTCTTCCCCAGATTCTACCACTAACCTGCATACTAGGGACAATTTACAGTGGCCAATTAAGCTATCAACCTGCATGTCTTTGGAAACCGGAACACCCAGAGGATACCCATGTAGTCACAGGGAGAACATACACACAGTCCTTGAACAATATCCAGAAACATAGTGCTGGTGAAGCTTTGACAAGGTGTCTCAGAAAATCTTATTGTATTTCCAGTGCAAGTGAACATTAGCTTTGTGAAGCTGAGCATAGGTTTACACAGGACTCAAAAACTTTCTTACACATGTTCAGATGATGACTATGAGAAGAGCTTGTCAATTTCCAACGACAAGCAAACTGACTTCCAGTCATTCAGAGTGAACTTAACTGGTCATCAGATCCTTAATCACCTTTGGAGTTGCCATTCCTGGTACATGCTTGAAATCCTTCAACAAGTTGGCATCTTGTGCTAAAACTCAGGTAATAAATAATGCAGTCAATGATCTGTGTTTGCTCCGTTGAAGCTTCTTCACTCAAAACATCCAAGGAAAGTGAATCGCAGAGTCTCTTAAGCACTTAGGACCTCAAACATCTATGGTTACATATCCTGATTATACTGTTGCTGACAGGAAATTTCTTGACACTATTTTTATGCACCATGCGTCTTTTTTCTTATTCATTCATGGAATGGCTGCAAGGTATTGAGAAGATGATTTGTGAACATTTTTGAACCACTGCACTCTATTTAATGAAGGTACTTCCATTGTACATTTGAGTAAGGAGTTTCAGGAATTTGGCTCAGTGACTGCAAAGGAATGTGTGTGACATGAGAAGAATGTTGTTGTGACTTATCAAATAATGGTAACAATTATAAAAGATTGAAAAATCCAAGCTAAATTAATGTTATTCACCTTTACCATCAATGGATAACAACCAATCTACAAGATGAAATGGGAAGGAATGAATTAAAACACATTTAATGTATATTTCATCACAGAGAAAAAGGAGAAATTTCTGTGGTGGATAGTCTTTTAAGATTTGGAATTTTATGATAACAAATGTGAAATGTGCCTTGAGGTATTTAGCTAGTCACTGGGTAAACACATTGTTCATAGAAGCTCTAAATCTTACAGACTTGAAGAATCAGGATCAATTACATTGCTAGATGTGCTTATCTCATTCAAGACAGCTAGTGGTGTAACAGCTAGTGGTTTAAAACAATTATTCTCAGGTCCTTTGAGTTAGCAAGAGAAAATAACAATTGGTTCCAACCCTGTACCCTTTAATGAAAATGTGCTAGTGAATGTTAGGATTCAGCTTCACTTTGATGTTTTGCAGTTTGATCTGGGTTCACACATCGAGACCATCACACAGGTGGAGAAGCAGAGCATGACCAGAGCCATAGGAAATGTTTTGAAAGTAGGAGTCAACACCTTCAAGTGAAAAGGAAAGTATATTCAAAATATATTCCATGTGAGTCGAATCATCAAGTTTATTGTCATATGCACAAGTTTAGCAAGTTTAACAAGGTTAGCAATGGAATGTGTTATTGAGAACTTTGCATGAAGATGCATTTACTTGTGAAAAACTTAAGAGAGATCTCACAGTTTACTTGTTTTCATTGAATTAAAATGATCAGAAAACACAGCAAAAAGGAACAATTCTTCAAATATCCATCAGCAAGAGGTTTTGCTATAAATTATTTGCTGTTTTAAGTGTAGTTAAGATTTTTAATGCTATTTGAATAGGCCAAAGTAGGTTTAATGTGCAATGAAACTAAATAGTGTAGCCAATACCAGAAATGGGGTGGCACAGCTAGTGGTTTCACAACTCCAGTGACCTGGGTTCAATCCTGATCTCCAGGTGCTGTCAGTGTGGTGTTTGCATGTTCTTCCTGTAACTGTGTGACTTTTGTCTGGGTACTCCAGTTTCTTCCCACATCCCAAAGATATGCAGGATAGTGGGTTAAATTGGCCCCTCATGTGTAGGTGAGTGGTAGAATTTGGGGGTGGGGGAGGAGTTGAAGGGAATGTGGGAAGGAAAACAATGGGTTATGGCATGGACTTGGGGGGCCAAAGGTCCTGTTTCTGTGTTGTATTGCTCTATGACTCAGAGAGTCAGATTTCTGTGCATCATAGGATCATAACTTACATTTTAAAAGTGGTTCTTTCACTTTAAGAAGCTGATCACATTGGACAGTTAATGCTGGATTAATGAGTCATATTGCCAAGTTGTTACTGCCTCATTAATGCTATAAGAAGCAAAAAAAATTCAGCTCAAATTAATTGCTTTTGTTTCAGTACCAGTGACTAGAAGTTCTATTGCTTAACGTGATGAGTTTATGAATGATGTGACTGAATTTCATCAAAGTCTGATGACTAAATATGATTGGGTACTTGTGCACATGGCAGGGTTCCTGAAATTCATTTGTAGCTCTCCCTGTGTGAGACTTGATTATACACAGGAGCTGCTGAGCAAGTGTGAGCCACACCAGTCGCTGTGAAATGCATGAATGGCATCACCTTTGTCATTTTCACAAATGTACGAGCTACTCTTACCTGAAGAATGGAAACCTACAACTCTGTCTTAAACATCCAGACTGACCCTGGTTATAGCTAGGGAGTTCAGCAGGGAAGATTCCTGCAGATGGCTCATTCTTCCTTCAACGTTTTCTTATTTGAGTTTTTAGATATTCTGACCATCACTGTCCCTGTCCTGAGCACTCACCTCCATTGGTTGAACCAACCACAAACAATTGGTTTCACATTGTCACTGTAAGAACTTCTGCCATACTGGGGGAAGGTCGAGGCAAATTTGTGTTTCATGGATAACTTCAGGCCTTTTGCACAGTTTGTGTCATTTTTACCAGTTCAAAAATGGTGCAAAAGAACATCCCTCTCCTGAGTATTCAGATGTGGATAGTTTAAGCCTGTGGCTCTTTATACAACATTTACTCAAATCTGCCTGTCATTTGGAGGCTATAAAGCCCAAAAAGCAGTGATTGGACAACGAGAAGTTAAGCTCGGTTTTATTATTGAGGGAGGATGGTGACCAGAACTACTCTCCCTATCTTAAACAATGCTCTAGAGGGTCTAACAATGAGCTGAAGCAGTGAAACTGCCAGGTCAAAGCTCCTTTTAACACCTCATCAAAAATGTGCAATCTTCAGCAAATAACAGAGACAAAATTATTGGCAAGTCACCCTGCTGTTCTAAAAGAAGTGCTTAAGCATAAAGGATATCAGTGAGGCTGGATTGAAAATTTTGGCTTTGAGACCTTACCAAAACAAGCTTCAAACTGAATAACCTATCTCCACACATTACATTCCTCCAAGTTTTTAAGGATGCCTGTAGCAGTAAGAAGGCAATTAAGAAAGAAACAACAATGGTAATACTGAAAAGCCATTTCCAAGCTGCAATTCACCCTGTTCAATGTTTTAATCCATCTCAAAGTCTTATTGACATTCATAAACTGTTAATCTTCCTGTTTATAATGTATGAGATTGTCACAATTCTTTAATGGAATTACAACCTTGTATTTCATTCTCAAGTATTTTATTATTCTAAATTGAATTTGCAGTAATATTAGTACCTGATATATTGTTACATTATGAGACATTTTGAATGAGCCTTTGTTCAGAATTTTCTGTTTAAAAACTGTGATGTTAATCTACAGTATACTCTGCTGTAGAGTTGACTAATGTGTTAAAATATTTCAGATAAACCCAACATGGCCAATGGTCACTGAATCCACCTGTACAATATATTTGCAGTATGATTGACTAATGTGTTAAAATATTTTGGGTAAACTCAACATGGTCAACAGTCACTGAATGCACCTGTAGCATATTTTTCAGAAAACTGAAACATAAGATAGGATGATTAGACGTTTTATATTGTGCTGTCATAAGGGAACATTCACCATTCATTGCATAGATATTCACTGAATTTGAGGCTTAAAGAAATGAACTGATTGGATTTACATATGACTAAGATCATGCTGTATTATTCAGCAGATGCTGTTTCCTTTCATTTGAACTGGGTGAAGATCACTGCAGCTCTGATGTGGAGAGAGAGATAAAAGATACAGAAATAACACCCACACAGTGTACATGGTCAGCAAGAAAAAAAAATCTGAGGATGCAAGTTCTGATATTATCTTGAAAATCAAATTTAATAATGATAATACAATAGATACTCAGGAGTGTTTCCATTGTCATCATCAGTTTAAGAGCTTCAGTTTAGAAACACAATCTTCAACACATAAAGTTTACAACTATTTGAACCATTTAATTCCACTTGCAATCCCAGATATCGAATATTCTGTGTACATTTTCTATAGACCCAGATGAGTCCATTATTACATGACTTGGTGACTTTTGTTTTGAAAAGGGATTAATGCACACTTACAAAATGAGATAGAAAGGTGTACAAAACTTTGGGCCAATGTTTGGTTATTTCATTGTCATTAACTTGTTTTGTTGCTTGATAATGTTATTGACTTAAATGTGTTACCCAATGATCTCATTTAACAGCCATTAATGTAAACTATATTTATTTAAATACAAGCTAATCACATTTCAAAGGTATGTTATCAGTTATACTTTTAACAACAGTAAAAACATTCTATTGCTATTTTCCGTCTATACCTTAGAGAGACGTAATGTGTCATGATGTGATCTGAAGCTAATCAGGAGAAACAAAGGACTGCAGATGCTGGAATCTAGATGAAAAACACAGTGATGCACCTCTTTGATAGTTTGATGTTTTGTCTAATGGACAAGATGAATTAAATTCATACACAGAGAAAACATTTTGAAACTGTCTGCAGACAGTTGGTGACAGTATGAAGTCATTAGCATATACAGGATTGTAAATGCTGGCTGCATGATAAATTATTTTTTTTATGTAGATGCGGTCATCTTTAGCGAAGTCAGTAGTGAATGCCTAGCACAATTTGCCCTTGAACCAAATGACTTATTAGATCTTTTCAGAGGCAATTAAGAGTCAACCACATGACTGTATTTGGAGTTACATCTGGGCAGAACAGATAACAAATGAAATGTCCTTCCCAGACTGATTTTTACAATAAAACAGTAATTTCAAATTTACTGATTCTAACATTTTAATTCCAGTAGTTTAAACTGTTGAGACACAAGAGGCTGCAGATGCTGGAATCCGGAGCAACAAATAATTTGTTGGAGGAACTCAGCAGGTCGAGCAGCATCAGGGAGGAAAGAAAATGTCAATGTTTCAGGTGAAAACCCTGCATCAGGACTCTTAATTAACTGTTTTTAAATTCCATTGTTGCTGTAGTCAAATTTGAATCTAACTATTGAGTTAGGTTCAAATCCAACTCAACTCCATATCCATGCTTAACAATGATCACATTAGTAAACTCTACCAGGCCAACATCCCCAGCGTCTGGATTCTTGGCACACTCAGTCAGCTCTGCTAGGTAGGCCACATTAGGCATGCATCTGATACTCTACAGCATGGAAACAGGCCCTTCAGCCTAAATTGTCCACATTGACTGTGTTGCCCAGCAAGCTAGTCCCATCTGCCCGCATTTGGCCCTTGGCCCTCTAAACCTCTACTATGTACTTATGTACTTATCTATATAGTTTTTAAATGTTGCTAGTTTGCTAGTTTGCATGTGCCATGCACCAGTGAGGGTAAGAATAGGAAGATATGGCAGCCGAATGCATGGCTGAAGAGTTGGTGCAAGGGACAGGGCTTCAGATTTGTGGATCACTGAGATCTCTTCTGGGAAAGGTATGACCTGTAAAAAAGGGATGAGTTACACCTGAACCCAAAAGGGGTAATTGTCCTTGCAGGCAGGTTTGGTAGAGCTGTTGGGGAGGGTTTAACTAGGTTGGCAGGGGGTTGGGAACCAGTGTGTTAGGTCAGATGATGGACCAGTTGGTGTAAAGGTAGATGCGATGTGTGGAGAGACTGTGGGGAAGGATAGACAGTGGATAGGTCATAAATACAGTCAGTTGGATGAGTTGAAATATGTTTATTTTAATGTGAGAAGTGCTAAGAATAAGGGTGATGAACTCAGAGCATGGATCAGCACGTAGAATTACAACATTGTGGCCATTACAGAGACTTGGCCGTCGCAAGGGCAGGATTGGCTTCTTGATGTTCTGGGGTTTAGATGTTTCGAAAGGGGTAGGGAGGGAGGTAAAAGTGGAGGGGGTGGAGAGGCATTTCTAATCAAGGATAGTATCACAGCTGCAGAAAGTGAGTATGTTGAGGAGGGATCGTCTACTGAGTCAGTGTGGGCGGAGGTCAGAAACAGGAAGGGAGCATTCACTCTGCTGGGAATAGTCTATCGGACCCCAACAGCCACCAGGACACTAAGGAGCAGATAAGTAGGCAGATTTTGGAAAGGTGCAAAAATAACAGGGTTGTTGTCGTGGGTGACTTCAACTTCCCTAATATTGATTGGTACCTCCTTAGTGCAAAAGGTTTAGATGGGGCAGAATTTGTTAGGTGTGTCCAGGAAGGATTCCTGACACAGTATGTGGACAGAGCAACTAGAGGAGAGGCCATACTGAATCTAGTACAAGGCAATAAACCTGGTCAAGTGACAGACCTCTCAGTGGGTGAGCATTTCGGAGACAGTGACCATAACTCCCTGACCTTTAGCATAGCCATGGACAGGGATAGGAGCAGACAATATGGGAATGTTTTCAATTGGGGCAGGTCTAATTATGATGGTACCAGGCAGGATCTTGAGAGTGTAAATTGGGTACAGATGTTCTCAGGGAAATGCACGGCAGAAATGTGGAGGTTGTTTAGAGACCACTTGCATGGGGTTCTGGATAGGTCTGTCCCACTGAGACAGAGAAAGGATGGTAAGGTGATGGAACCACGGTTGACAAGAGAGGTGAAACACTTAGTCAGGAGGAAGAAGGAAGCATACTTAAAGTTTAGGAAGCAAAAATCAGACAGGGTTCTTGAGAATTATAAGGTAGTCAGGAAGGAGCTTAAGAAGGAGACAGGAGAGCTAGAAGGGGACATGAGAAGGCCTTGGTGAGTAGGTTTAAGGAAAACCCCAAGGCGTTCTACACGTACATGAAGAACAGGAAGATGACTAGAGTGAGGGTAGGACCACTCAGGGATAAAGGGGGAAACATGTGCCTGGAGGTGGAGGAGGTAGGGGAGGTCCTTAATGAATACTTTGCTTCGGTGTTCACCATGGAGAGAGACTTTGATGAATGTGAGGTCACTGTAGAACAGACTAATGTGCTGGAGCATGTTGGGGTTAAGAAAGACGTAGTGTTGGAACTTCTGAGAAACATTAGGATAGATAAGTCCCCAGGCAAGATGGGATATAACCCGTGTTTCTAAGGGAGGAGATTGCTGGGGCATTGACGATGATCTTTGAGTCCTCCCTGGCCACAGGAGTGGTACCGGAGTACTGAAGGATGTCAAGTGTTGTTCTGTTGGTTTTAGAAAGATAATAGGGATAATCCTGGGAATTATAGATCAGTGAGTCTTATATCAGTGGTGGGCAAGCTATTGGAGAGGATTCTGAGGGACAGGATTTACGAACATTTGGAGAAGCATTGTCTTATTAAAGATAGTCAGCATGGCTTTGTGAGGGGTAGGTCATGCCTCACGAATCTATTTCAGTTTTTCAAGGAAATGACAAAACAAATTGATGAAGCTAGATGGTGGATAGTGTGTATATGGATTTTAGTAAGGTATTTGACAAGGTTCCTCATGGTAGGCTCATCCAGAAAGTCATAAAGCATTGGATCCATGCCCCTCATAATCTTATATACCACTATCAGGTCAACCCTCAATCTGCTACATTCCAGGAATAAAGTCTTAGTCTAGGTAACCTCTCCTTGTATTTCAGGCCCCCAAGTTTGGGCAGCATCCTGGTAATTTTTTTCTGAAGTCTTTCTAGTTTAATAACATCTTTCTTATAACAGGGTGACCAAAACTGTGCATAATATTCCAAGTGCATCCTCATCAACGTATTATATAACTGCAACATAACTTCCCAACTCCTCTACTCAGTGCCCTGACTGATGAAAGCCAGCATGCGTATTCACCCTATCTATGCCCGTCATAATTTTATACACCTCTATAAGATCACCCCTCATTCTCCTGCACTCCAATGAAAAAAGTCCCAACCTGCTCAACCTCTCTCCATCATTCGTTCCCTCCAGTTCGGGCAACATCCTCGTAAATCTCCTCTGCACTCTTTCCAGCTTAATGGCATCTTTCCTATAGTAGGGTGACCAAAACTGAACACAGTATTCCAAATGCTGTGGTCGGGGATGGAAATGGTTGAACAACTATGGAAGTAGAAGTTTGTCTTTATCCTCTGGAATATATTCCTCTGGCTAGCACTGGCTGCTGGAAAGGTTCGCCAGCAGGGATTTCCTTATGATGAAGGAGGAACCAGGGTTTCCTGGAAACATGGCATTCTTTTTCTGATCCACAATGATTTGCACACTGAAGGAAAACAAACCCATTCATAGAAAGATCCACATTAAGGGCAACCCTTATGGGTAATGACTGCCTGCACTCATGAGGAGCCAACAATTCTAGAAAATCCCAGTGCCTGAGGTGCCACCAACTCTTCACTGAAGTCACAGTAGCTGAACTAATCTCTTTGCAAATGCAGTGACTGGATGTTTTCTCTGATCTCATGGTGAGATCATGGGCTGCAGCCATTTGGAATGATACTGTCTTGAGGAAGCTGAGTCAATGTGATCTTGATCTCTGTGGAATCCAGGGCACAAGATCAAAGGTCTTTGCACAAAATGACACTTATTTTAATGATAATAACCTTGAATAAACTGGATCCTTTAGATATATTGCTTATCAGCAAGGTCCAAGTGGGATGCATAGGTAGTCTCCTCATTAATGGGCATGTCAAATGGAAAGAATGGCTCGTTAGTACAATTGAATTTAAATCATGGGTAATGAGGTTAAATCCAGATTTATATCCTTGATACTCTACCCCAACTTCTGATGGCTTCATAAATAGCATAATTTATGGAAACTCAGAAATACCTACTGGCACAAACTTCTGTTCATGTTTACATATGCTGTACATTCTTTCTGTGCACTCAGCAATATCAATCTGCTAATAAAATTCCAAAAATAAAAATGAGAAGCTGAATTAATGAAAGAGTCTCAAAATCTGCACCTACAATAAATTACTCTGAAATACTATGAACGGAATTGCATTGACAAAAAGATGCATATTTAAATTTAATGTGTTTCTGTATACAACAGAACAAAGTAAAATACTTTAAGAATATGAATAATCATTCACACAAGTAAGCACAGGCCAGATTACCTGCTACAGTGTTGTGAAAATCCATGACTCTACACTGTATCATACCAAAAGAGCCAATGGAATAAGGACTTGATTTGTAAAAGATAGTTGAATTATATTTTGTCTTTGTGATGCTGATACATGGAATGGCATTACGAGCTTCCTTCAGATTTTGCAAGAGGAATAACAGTGGGGCTCCAGGCACCCAGAATAATTGGGGAGAAAAACAGATGGCAACTTCTAGCATGCACATGGATCTGTTTAAACATGAAGATCGGGAATTAATTGTTCAAGTTGCCCAGTTTCCATCAGAAGCCCTACTGCACCAGTACCTCTATACACTATCAATGCTGAAACACATGTGAGGCCATAGAGTTGCATCCTTATCCATTGGACACAGACTAAACTTATCCATTCAAGTGTAAATATTTTTTAAAGCTTGTGCTCAGTCTTTGTTACTGCTGGACAACCAATATGAAATTTTAAAGTAAATTTATGAGTGTAGAGATATCAGGTTTTAATTTTGGTTGGAAATTTGAGCAAGTATCTTATTTTACTAACTTTATCATGTTGTCTATTTTACCTTTTTCCTTTTTTAATCTTGTTTTTTTCATCCTTTCATGGCTTTCTGTATATGATTTAACATTTAATTGAGTATTTAAATTTGCACTTTGTGATTTGCTAAATTTGTGAGGAATCTTCATTTGAATATTTAAAGACCCTGCATTGTTTTTCCTGTACATACAAGTCACTATTTCTTTGACTAAACATTTCATCATCTGTTGTTTCTTTTTGTGGCCCTGGATCATATCCCTGAAATGTTTAATATGTTAATGGTATTTTAAAAAAGCAGGATTTTGTTGCTGTAAACATTGCTGTCATCATTTATGATCATCACAAGTGGCACTACAAAAGCCCACAGAAAATCTGTGAAAGTACGATGAACGGGGACCATCATTAATTTATGCCTGAGAGTAAAACACAGATTATTATGTAGCTTGTACCATAGCAAAGTCAGAAAAAAGTCACATGGAGAAAAAGACAATCAGGTACATAGTTATCGGTTTGCCCTATAGTTCACCACAAAGTATACAATTAATTTGAATGTGACCAAACGTTGATCATGTATAACGCTGTCACAACTGCTATGTTTAAAGCTCTTCTATTCTCAAAGTGCTCAACTGGGAAAAAAATAAACCAGCATTTAATTAACATGCAATTAGCTTCACATTAAAGCAACATACAGAATTAAATATTGGACAACCTAATTGTTTGCAGATGGCATTTAATCCTTTTACCCACACGTTGAACAAAAATTTTCCAGTCATTTGTAAGATATTAGATATAACACGATATGGTGAACGATTAATCTGCTGAATGCTTCATTAATATGTATTGATTGGGGCTGCATTTTAATATGGCACAGAGACCTGTGTATTTCTTTTTTTGCATATTCAATGTAGTTCAGCAATGAAAAGGTATGAGATAATTATGCAGAAAATTGACATGTTTTGGCTTTTCAAAAATTCATTTTAGAAATTGAGAATGTGAGATCAGATATATCGTAGAGTAAGAAAGATGTACAGAACAGAAATGTGCTCTTCAGTCCGCCACAACCATGCCGATCTTTTTGCCAATCCACACTAATCCCATTTGCCTGCACTAGGTCTATATTCTTCTGTGCCTTGCCTCTTTACGCACCTATCTAAATGCCTCTTAAACATTGTGATTGTATCCAACTCCTCCACCTCCGCATATCAACCACCAAAAATTCACACAATACTGCAAGTGTGGTCTAACCAGTGTTTTGTAAAGTTGCAACATAATGCCCCAATTATATTCTATGCCCTGAAGGCAAGGATGCCATATGCCTTCTTTACCACCCTTTCTACCCATGTTGCCCACTTTCAGATAACTATGGACCTGAACTCCCAACGTCCCTCCTCAACATTAACAGTCCTACCCATATTTGACTTCCCAAAAAGCATCACCTTGCATTGTCAGGATTAGATTCCACCTGCCAACACTCCACCCAACGTTCCATCTGATTTGTATCCTGCTGTAGACTTAGACAACATTCCTCACTATACACATTATCACCAACTTCCTTGTCATCCATAAAGTTACTAACCATACCTTCTACATTCACATGCAAATTGCTAATATATATCATAAACAACAAGGTCTACCACTCCTTGTTGTAACAACAATTCATGATGTCTACCACTGGCCACAGACTTCCAATCAGCAAAGAACCCTTCCACCACTACACTCTGCCTTCTATCACAAAGCTTATTTTGGGATGCAATTAGCCACCTTGCCTTGGATCCCACGTGCCTTCATTTTCTGGACCAGCCTACCAAACATAACCTCATCAAATGCCTTATTAAAGTCTATATGGACAATGTCTACCACCCTGCCTTCATCAATCTCCTAAATTTTCCTCAAAAGTCAATCTAATTGATGAGGCAGGATTTTCCCCACACGATTCCATGCTGACTATCCCTGATCAGCCACTGCCTTTCGAAACATACATGAATCCTTTCCCTTTGGATTTTCTCCAATAGTTTCCATACCCCTGATGTAAGACATACTTACCTGTAGTTACCTGCGTTATCCCTGCTGCCTTTCTTAAATAAAGCTATCCTCCAGTAACTTGGCACCCCGTCTGTGGCCAATGAAGGTGCAAAAATTTCTGTCAGTGTCCCTGCTATCTATTCCCTTGCTTCCCATAGCAAACTAAGTTCTACCAAATGGCCTCATTGGATAACTCCTCCCTCCACTCACCCCAGCAAGAATATTCTCTCCAAGTACTATAGTTATATTTTCCCTAATCAATAGGGGAACACAAAAACTCACTTGGAATTCCTATCAGTGAGCCACTATAATTTTGTCAGAAATTCCACAAAGCTTCTAGTCACATTTCTGATCAAGATACAGTGATAAAAAATCTGGATTACTCCCTGGAAAGTGGACGGTGCTGCACTTGATATACTCAATGAAACAGACAGAATGTAGTGATTGGTATATGCATGCCACTTCACAATGGCTGTGTGCTGCACCTTACACTGGTTTGGATTGATCTGCATGTTTGCAGGTCAAGTGACCATTATTATATAGTTCATTTTATGGTTTAAATAAAGTTCTACATTTGAATAAGAACGTTTTCTATGAAATTAGCCTGCCACTGTACACGAGATGATCCTGCCTGGCTTAATCCAAGCCAAAGTAAAGGTAGGTTCAATGCAAATAGGACAAGAATTATTAAGAATATTCTGTCAGATGAGATCAAAAAGCATGAAGTTAAATAAAATTTTCATTAATTATGCTTGGCAATTATCTGAGATACACAATATTAAAACATGCCCTCATTTTTCCCCATCTTCTTCTCAGAGATTTAATTGGGCAATCCTAAAGAATCTCTGAGAGATTAAGGTTTCTTTCACCTTTTTAAAAGAAACTGTAAAAGATGCATTAATAAACCATGCAAGTAGAGTTTTGTTTTTTCAGTAAATACATATTTGCTAAATATATGCTTTTTGACTCAATCTAATTAGCAATTAATAGCTTTAAGAAATTAACGAATGTCATCCAATGCCATGATAAAAATCTATGGTAGCTCAGACCTCATTTATACTGAGAATAATTATGATTAGTTAATTAATTCACTTATTGTTCAAAGAACAAGCACCCCAAGCAACAGGCCTACATTCTTCTCTTTATGTTCTTCCTTGCTTTTTGTATTTTAAGATGAGGTAACTGATATTGAATGAAAGACAAGTCCAAAATGAGCTTGTTTCATGCTCTGGGAGGAAGGGTAGAATAGCGTCGTATTCATAGGTCAATTAACAATAACCAGACATTGGCTCTGATTATCACTGTTATCATAGTCCATTCCTCATTATGTGGTTTGGGGAAGTGACTGCATCAGTGGACCTCATGGTTGCCTCTGACCATTCCCTTAAGCTGCTTTGCTCCAATTTTATCGGATGATTTATGTTAACTGAGATTATTTTCTTCAAAGCCAATTTCAGTTCTAAGGATGTTGCAACCAAAGGGGTGTTTTAATACATATACATAGGTTATTTTCAGACAGAGTCTGAATGGTGAAGCTCATCTCCTCTCCTCTCCATGTTATGCTTACTGCATCTAGGTAGAGTGCTATCCATGGATTAACCAGAGCCATAATGAATGAATGGATTTGACGGACGTCTGAGAACAGGTGATTGCCTTGCACTTCAGAACAGGGGAAAAAATGCTAAAACTTTTGGATCTAGTTAGGAACTCCAACAGTTTTAACAAAAGAATTCAATTCATTTTTTTGAGAGATTAGGGAATTGAGGTTGATGTGAAACTGGCACAGAAGAGGAGATTGCAGTCTTGAGCAGATTGCTTATGATCTTATTAATTGGCAGGGCAGGTTTGATAACCCAACTCCTGCTCCTATTTTCTTATGTTCTTAAAGGCTGTCCTATTCCTCATTTTCTTTCTGAAAATTCTATTGGATGATTCTAATATAATCTCTTATGGGTTAAAGGTTTTTTTCACTTCATAAAGGAAACTGTAAAAGGCATATTAATGAATCATGCGTGGAATTTTACATTAGGTTTCTTAATTTGTTCTGTATTGTCTATCTTAAAAAATCAACACTTATGAGAAGTGAGATTTATGAGTCACTGACTATTTTCTTGAATTGTGGTGAGATTTAACCAACTTTGCCCCCAGACGGCAAGGAATTAACTGAATTCTCAATGCATGAGTAAATTGCTTTCTTTTTGTTTTCTTTTCAGATTTTAATTGGTCATTGGAACAAACACTGCCTCTAAGCCTATTACTTCCATCCCAGTGTTTGGCACAGAACAACTTGCTATGATACTGGTACTAATCTTTAAAGTGTCACCATTAGGTTTCTTGTGAGTTAATAAGTACATTAACAGCAAGATTATGAACACAGAAGTTATATTTCTCCACCGATCAATAAATAAGTTACCAGAGAAAACATCATTGTCTTGAAGGACTCCACTGATAATAAATGGATTACTTTGTATTTACTAAACTGGACAGCAGTGAAATGAAATCTTATAAAATTTCGTCATGTAATAATATACTTAAATATTACTAATAACTGTAATTTAATCCCCTGTGCTACCAACAATCAGCATGAATCACTCTGAAAATTAATGCTTCAACTTGCACTGGATGACAGGAAAGTGAGTATCATTCTATTATCAGCAAATTTCCAGTACATTTTCTGATTTCTTCATCTCTTCCTTCAATATTAATGGACAGCAGCTTGCTAAGAAACACCACTGGTTCCATGCCAAACTGCTGGCATTTATCTTCCCACCCACCAAGCAAGTGTGGGACTTTTGGATGAGCAAACAAACCCTGATCTTGCTGTGCTGCAATATTGATCTCCTGGAGTGCATTGGCAGAATATAAAATTGATGAAGTTACCTCGGGATATCCACTGAATCCATGTCAGGTTGGATCAGGTGTAGCAAGCCCATTCATCTGAACAGAGAGGAATGGTTGTAAGTGGGAAGTTTAAGTAAAAGGCTATGTGCAGTTTTTTTTGAATAACTTTAGTTTGTTTTAATGTTCTGAATTAAATTATTTTTTTCCATTTCATTTAAACATTTAATGATTTTAATTAATTATATACATTATATTTTTAATATTTTAATGCTTCTGAATTTCAAAGCAGATCGTATTCTATCTCTTTGACAGCTTTGACAGCAAGAAAACTGGGGGCTTGACTTTGTCAGCCATTGAACAGTTTTCAGCTACTTTGTGGACAGGGAAGACCCATAGAACAGTAATACATTATTCAAGGCCTGCCACTGGCCCTGGATGTAACAGCAGATCAGCATTTAGGGTTTTGCAAAATATAAACCCATACTTTTTCTAAGTTTAAGTGGCAAGCACAGGTGGAAGCAGGTTCTGCCCTATTGTTTTACTGTGACAATTAACCTTCCAAATAATACTGCAATCACATACTGCACCACTTACTTTTGTTGCACTTTCAAGTTAAGAAGAGGTCTGTGTTCAATTGCAGCATATTTGCCTTCAGGTCATTGGATCAGAGGTTTATGTCCACTTAGACTTTTGCACAATATTTAACTCAAAAGGCAGGCAGCAGCATTGGAGTTGTCCGTTTTCTGATAACATGTTCAGGCTCCATCTGCCCTCTCGGGCAGAAGGGAAAGATTCCTAATAAGATTTGAAGAGCAGCAGAGTTTTCCCTGAAGCTCTAACAAATATCTTTTTCTCAACCAATAACATCAAAAGAAATTATCTTTTGAACTACTTAATTCCTGCATCCCTATATACCATTGTGACTGCCTTTGCCATTATTAACAGAAATCACTGCACTTTTAAAATAGATTGGGGTGTCTTGAATGTCCAGAGTTATTCTTTTAAGTAGACTGTGGTATATTGAAGTATACTGCAACACAGAACACAGAGCCAGCTTGCAGGATTTTACCTATCTTCTGCAGGAGAAGTAACAGTTGTCCCCTCCCTCCACTCAGAACCCATTTCATATTGAGCAGATTCCTGCTCAGATCGTGCAGAGAGCTGATTTGGAGGAGAACAGTGAAGGCAGCAGGGACCAGGCAGTTGTGATGTGGGATCTGTCAACTAGCTCAGCTCTAGATCTAGGGGTTGAAACAAGTCAAAGCAGTCCAACAGACAATGTATCATTGCACCAATGTCTCCTGAGAGCGTGTCAGGTGTGGAGATTCCAGACGCTCCCCCTTATGAGGTTTCCACGCCACCTTCTACCACAGCTTCTCAGGTAGCGCTCACTTGTGCCAGCCACCCAAGTCTGTTCTCTTTGCTGGATCTGGGCAGTGGCCTGAAGCCAGCTCAGCTAGGTAAAGAACTTCATGTGTACCGTGAAGGACACTGTGTGGACTCAAAAGTGAAAGGGAGCAGCCTTCTATTAGTTATATAGGGCCCTGGAACTTAGAAAACTATATGTAAGCTAATGCAACAGGAAAGGCATTAGTGCGTGTAATTTCACAGAAAAATACTATTACTTCTCATGTTTGTAATATTTATATTTTTCTTTCATAAATGATTCTATACACCCTAGCATGTTGAAACAATTTGCATTTAGAACAAGTAGCATCTCTTTGCACAGAGAAACTTGACAGCTGTTGGTACTGCTGCCGATTCTGCATGATTCAGCTGGATGAGTTGCTAATGCAGTGCTGCCAGTGGTGTCACTGCTGATGCAGCCAATGACTGAATATGTCAGCCACTAAATGCCATAAAAGGCATGCCCTTTTAGTTCAAACACATAAATTGTGAAATTGCCCCATTAGGTCTCCTGATATCACCAGCATGTTCCTTAAAGTGGACACAAGTAAGCTCAAATGGTCACATGAAATACTCACAGTTACACTATGAGTGTTCAATGAAGATCATTGGTTGCTCCAGAAAGCTCCAAGTCATGTTGGCAAGAAAGGAATGTGCATCTTTGGGCATCATTAGTTACATGCTCAGTGGCACAAAAATGTCAGCCTGGGGCAATTTCCTGATGGATGATACTTCATCTGGAAATCATTGTTTGTGGATTTACCCAATAAAATCTACAGTTATGTGTAATTTGCACATGAAAATATAAGTTAATGGATCAAGTTTTCAGGGTAAAACTTAGTTATGCCCTGGCACAATTCATCTTACCCCAGGAGTGCAGTCCCTGACATACAGCCACAAAATATGCTACTTCCGTATGTTTCCCACATAATGGCATCACTGTTTAATACATTTGGTTCTCCAATCAATGTTTATACTATGTATTACTCCAGAACAAAAGGAAAGTTACCTCTAATTTGTACAAAAATGTTTTCATGTGCTGTTTTGCATACTTTTGTAATAATAATTTGGGTATCTGTTGTCGTCAGTAGAATACCTTACCCGAAAGGTGACGACAGGGTGGAATTCAGGCGGACCTGAAAGGAAGACAGCAGGTTGGAGCTCAAGCAGACCTGAAAGGGTGATGGTCCAGTGGACCATGAAGGGTAAACCACGGTCCACTTGAGCTCCACCCTTTCAGGTCCAGGAGCAGGGATGGGCAGAGTTAAGGGGCATCTAACCCAGGAATGTGCAACAGTAATTGCAAATAGTTACTGCAAAAACAAGTGAAACAGCTATGTACAGAAAAGGAATTTGTGCTGATTAACCTGATAACATGGAACATAGAACTTCAAGCAGTTTAAAGTAGATGCATTGAAGTTTATTTACATTGAAATATTGATATAGACTCCCAGTCATACATCATCAGATTCAAACAAGGGTTTAATATATTGCACAGAAGCATTCGCAAATAAAACAAAAATTGCATAAAATAGTGAAGGTATGGCAATGTACATTTATATTATGTTTTCAATTTCATCTGATAACTAACCTGTTTAGTTATATCAGACAAAATTAGACACAGAACTACTCAAGGACATTGACTACAGAAGACATGAAGGGTAATGCCAGAGCAACTAAAATTGTGAATATGTTAGAAGCCAGAATTGCACAGATGAGAATATTTCAGAGTTCTGCGGTGCTGGAGATGGTTACAGATACTGAACAGACTTGTAAACTGTGATGAATATTTGAAAACAGAGGTTGCCAGAATGGGAACTAGTGTACAGAGAACACAGAAATATGGCATAAATATACAAATCAACTTTTTTGTTGAACAGAAAGATGAAAGCATACTGATAAAGTTATTTCCCCTATACTTATAAAGTTTGAGTGACAGCTACATATTTAAAAAAAGATGGCAAACTTTCTTGAGCATTCAGCAGCATTTTACTCCAAAGTCATTTCTTTCACTGACTTATAACACAGAAGGAGCTACTCAGCCCACAGGGACCTTACTAAACCCAGCAGAACAATCTCATTACTTTCATTTCTCCCCTTTCCTTATTTCCCTGTACCCCTTCAATTTATTCTCTCTAACATGCTCATTAATTCTCCTTTGATTATTTTGCCACTTACCAACAGCCAATTAACTTACCAGCACATCTTTGGAATATGAGAGGAAACTGGAGCACCTGAAGGAAAACCCACACATTCATGGGTAGAATGTGCAAGCTTCAAATAGACAGCACTTGTGGTTAGAATTTAACCTGGATTCCTGGAGTTATGAGGTAGCAGCAATCACTTGCCACCCTTTCTTTAAATTTTCTGGCCCACTCCCATTTAAACCCTTTCTATGATTATTTCCCTTGCTCTTTAAGACCTACCCACCACATTGGATAACATCAGAGCTGTGTGTTCCAGAGGCTAAAGAATGACACAAAGCTAAATGGAGTGTGAGATGCGAGGAGAAAGCAATTGAGGATCCAATGTGATTTAGATAAATCCTTGGAGGAATCAATATCATATGGGCTACATGCCAGGTTATACACTTTGGTTCTAAAATCAGAAAGACAAAGTATTATAAATTGAAAAATAAGGAGGAATATCAAGACCAGTGTGTCCTTGTACACCAGTCACTGAAAGCAAGCATTTAGATACAGCATACAGTTAGAAAGCAAATGATATGTCGGACTTCATTGCTTTAGGATTTGTGGATAGGATCAAGGATGTCCTTTTGCAGCTGTACAGGGCCTGAATGAGATCCCATCTGGAGTTTTGTGTGCAGTTTTGTTGTCCTTATTTGAGGACAATGTTCTTGCCATGGACGAGTACAACAAAGGTTAATTAGACCGATTCCTGGAATGGCAGGATTAACGTATGAAGAGAGATCAGGTCAATTAGGTTTATATCCACTGGAAGAAGAGGGGATCTTATAGAAAGCTATAAAATTCTAACAAGACTGGACAGATGAGATACAGGGAGAATGTCCTCGATGGTGCGTGAGTCCAGAACCGAAGGTCACAGGCTCTCGATATGGGGTAAGCTATTTAAAACCAAACTCAGAAGGTTCTTCACCCAGAGGTTGGTGAACCTGTGGAATTCTTTACTACAGAAGGCAGAAGAGGTCAGGTCATTAAACATATTAAAGAACAAGTTAGATATATTTCCTAATGCTAAATGGATTGGGGATTTGGGGGAAAAGGCAAGAACCGGGTATTGAAATGGATCATTAGCCATAATTATGTTGAATGGTTGAGCAGCCCCACAGCCTACTCCTGCTTCCATTTTCTGTGTTTATCTATGACCTTGTGAACACGAATAACACTGACCTATAACCAGTGTTATTAAGGACAGCACTTCAATTTGTAAAGAGTAGTATTGAAAGTGTTCTTGAGGTGTTTCCATTCTTGGAATTGCCAATTTGTTTATACTGTCAACACAAAAACATCAGCCGAATCTGGACACTTCCTTCACATCGTCACGTGTCATCAGTGAGACATATGGTCCTGAAACATGGTTCTCTTTTCCCCTGATTCACCCAGCCCCCATCACCATACCTCTTTCCCCTCCCTTACCATCTCCAGCTGCTCATCACCGACACACTCCTCCTACAGGTTGTCCTCCCCACCTCTATCCCATGCTCCACTTTCCTCTCCTATCAAATTCCACTTTTAGCTCTTTGTCACTTCCACCTATCACCTCCAGCTACTGACACTATTCCCACTCTCCCCTTCCCCATCTGCCTATCCAACAACCGCCCCCCTCACCCCTTTACCTGGATCCACCTATCGGCTTCTAGCTCTTGCTCCACCCCTTCCCTCCAGCTTTTTACACTGGCCATCTCGCCTCTTTCCTTCAATCCAGATGTAGGGTCTCAACCCAAAATATCAACTGTCCATTTCCCTCCATAGATGCTGCCTGACCTGCTGAGTTCCTCCAGCTCTTTTGCGTGTCGGTCCTGAAATATGACTGGCATGTTGTTACAGCATTTCTTGCCGGAAGAGTTGAAGTGTAACCCACCAGACCAAAAATCACTTTGATCGCTTTCTTCCACCACAGAGAGCCATGTGTATGGGAATCAAGATATCAGGTGAAAATGCCTTTGAATTTTTCCTAATGCAGTCTTTTCTCCTGTAATTTCCCAATCAGTTAATATAGTTGAAGATGACACTCATGTATGTTGCTGTTTCCAGACTATTCGATTCTCTCCTGACTGGTTTCACATCCTTGGAACTCTGAAAACCTCAGCTCCTGCATAAAACATGCACCAGATCTTGCACTAACCCTGCCTCCATTGGTTAACATTGCCTCTCAATCCAATTTAGTAACAATATTCAGTTCCCACTCCCTCCCATACCTACACTATTTCTGTAATTTTCATACATATTCAAAGGAATAATAGTTTCTTTTGCAAGTCAGAACATTTAAACTATTTACATATTGAAACTTTAAGCTGTTGGTAGGGACTGAGTATCTGATGTTGTTACATTGCTGCAGAACAGGCACACCATATCACTCTATCCAATAGGATCACAGTATAAACACATGCAAAGTACACAAAGAACAGAATGTCCCTGCTTAAAGATTTACAACCTCTCGAAACTCATATCTCTAATACATCTCCATTCTTTCATTTCATTATGTGTGCCTACTCATTCATTTAATCCACCTTTAAAATAGTTCCTGTCTAAACAACTGCCTGTCTCAAACTCTGAGATCGAACTGAAAGCCCAACTCTTTGACCAAGGTTTAGATCTTCTTCCCAATGTTAGTATTTTTGTTCCTGCTTGAGAGGGGGGATCAGGGTAAGAATGAGGGAGCATGGCTGAGGAAGTGAGTGTGTTCAAAGTTATGTGTCCATGCTCATGGTGAGTGAGTGATTGGAGTACATGGAGTGCTTAGAGCGCGTGCTAAGTCTGTGCAGCCAATCCTGGACTCCATCTCAGACTCCCTTGCCAGTGGACCAAGATCACACCCTGTCAAGACCATGGTATTATGTCACATACAAGCTAAACTAGGCCACAGATTTCCTTCCTCAAAAGATATTATGAATTGGTTGGGTTTTTGCAACAATCCAGTTGTTTAAAGATTACCATTGCTGCTTTATTTAATAAATTAGCTGAATTGAAATTCTCCAGTTGTCCTGGTGGAACTTGAACTTGTGTCTGATTACCATCCAGTAATATATCCACTGCACTGTCTCTTCCTCATTATTGTGATATACATCACAACTGTCAATATACATATGGGATGGTAACATGTATTTTTTCATTGCAGGGCATGATTTCAGATCCGGGGAACACCACCAGCAATATTGCATGATTTTCATGGGTGGGGGTGAAGAAAGAAAATCGTAGCTGCTGGAAATCTGAAATTAAAACAGTGAATGATGGAAATATTTAATGCCAGGAAACATCTGTGGAAAGAGACAAAGAAACATTTCCTCCCTCCCTATGTATGCTGACTTAACTGCCGAGTATTTCCAGCATCCTGTTTTTATTGCAGGTATTCCAAGTGGCAGGTTTCCTCGAAGTGTGAGACATTATAAAGTGTGACATTGAATCTTCTGGACTCCTTTGTACCTGTGCTTTGTACCTTTGTGTTTTCTGTTTGATGCTGTGGTTCTGTATTATTTATAACACCATCCAAATGAATGCTCAATGACTCAGTAGCCGTCATAAAGCTTTCATTTTATGACAATCCTCCGTGCCACTTATCTTCTGAGTTAGAGTTTGATGAGATGGATGTCGCTGTTATGGCTGAGGATGCATTCTGCAGCCATAATTCATGACTCAAGGTCATGGTATAAGAAAGAGATGAACTGTAGTGTAATTAAACACGTGTCATTAGAGTGGAAATTGCCACTAGTACTTGGAAACCTTTGGAACTGAACACCAACAGTGCCTGAATCCTAGAATTACTGCTGGAAATCTACAATTTAACCTCCAAATATATTTTTTATATATAAGAAAGAGTCAATGCAGTATTTCGGTTATTGGTATTTGGTCCATTGGGGCACATCTTGGGAAAATAACTTGTTGAAGAGAAGCCATAGTTTAAATGCTGGCCTGACATGGGAGCAAAATACTGATTCATCCCCTTGTTTTTTTTAATTCATTTGTGGAATAGAGGTAATATCAGCACTTGCTACCATCTCAGAAGATGGTGATGAGCTGTCTTCTGGAATCACAGGTGAAATTACTTCCTGTGCTAGGCAGGGAGTTTAAGAGTATGAACCCTGCAAAAATGAAGAGAAACAAAGGACTGCAAATGCTGGAATCCAGATGAAAAACACTGTGATGCTGGAGGAACTCAGCAGGCCAGGCAGCATCCATGGAGAAAAGCAGGTGGTCAATGTTTTGGATCAGGACCTTTCTTCAGGACTGGAAAAGGTGAAGCCCAATACATAGTAGGGAAAAGCAGAGCAGTGATAGGTGGATAAAAGAGGGGAGGCGGGGTGGGCACAAGGTGGTGATAGGTAGATGCAGGTAAGAGATAGTGATAGGCAGGTGAGGGGGAGGACAGGAGAGCAGATCCACTAGGGGATGGGTCAAAGGTAAGGAGAAAAAAAAAGAGGGGTAGAAAAAAGAGAGATAGGCTAGGAAGGGAAGAAAAGAAGAAGCATGGTTGGGGGGAAATGGTAGCGAGTTTTCAAGTCTGGATATTTTCTACCTCAGAGGAGACTGGAGGTGCTATTGGCCTTCAAGCTAATTGAACTTGCTGATTTGGGAGCTAGTGTTAGAGAAACCTCGGTGAGTTAAGCAGAATTTTTTTTTAACAAAGTTGGTCATTCAGATCCCAGGTCTGAATCATAGCATCCACCATTTTATAGATGACTGTTAGCCTCGGTGTAACTGGTGGACCAAAACCAAATATTACTGGAGCAGCTAGACAATTTAATGCTCCTGTAAAAGTAAGCAAGTTAGTTTGTCATTTCAGCATCCATAGAGAGAGAAACAGAGTAGATGTTTCAGGTCTAAGACCTTTCATCAGAATTGGAAAAGTCAAAAGATAAAGGGTATCTTTAAGTTGCAAAGAGGGGAGGTGGAGAGGACAGAATGTCTGTGATAGGATGCAGACCAAAGTTGTCAAGGTAACAGTTATTTGTAATAGTATGTTTGGAACAAAATGACACAGACAAATTGAAAACATAAATTACAGCAAAAGTACGGCCACGTCTGTGAAAAAATGGGGGTTTACCTGAAATAGCTAAACTCAATATTTTGTCCCGAGTGCTGTAACGTAGAGTTGGAAAATGGAATGATGTCACTCGAGCTTACACTGGGCATCGTTGGAGCAATATAGGAGGTGGAAGACAGAGGTCAGAATGAAGTGGGATGGAGAATAAAATGAAAGGAGATTAGAATAAGAAACAAAAATTTTTATGAGAAGCTTAGTAGTCGTTTGTGCAGGCAGCTGGTGAATATTTAACCCATTGCACGTATTGTTTGTGTGTCAAATATCTGCCTCAAACAGCATTTGTATAAGACATAGCACAACATACTTTATCACTGGCTAGTTCGGGGATAAATTCAATAATTAATAATAAAGAGTATGGCATTATTTTAATACTGAAATGATGAAGGCTGGAAATGCACTTACAATTCAAACAAATTTTCAGGGTAAACTAGAAGATCCAATGTTAAGAATTAATTTATGAATTTATGTATCAATTTCTCCAAGAAAACATCAGCTAGTCATCAAGGAACCATGCAGAATCATCAGATGCTGCTAAATTGCAAATTGAATGCTTTGTGAACACTGACACTAATACCCAAGTACCATTGAGCTGCACTGGAGAAATATTACAGAACCTTTTCCACACTGAAACATTGTAAAATAGTATTGACATTACAGCATCAATTCATAAGATTAGTGCATTTTGTGTCACAAAAAAACAAAAAGCACAGCAGCATTTATGATTTCCAGATAAGGAATAGTTTTATTGATGGCTAGGTTATAAAACACACACACGCACACACACACACCAATATGTAAGATGGAATACACAGTTAACAATGAAACCAGCAAAACAATGCTCTTTCTTGCATTGCCTGATCTCCCTCTCCTTGCTTCTTACTCTCTTCCATATCATAGTCAACATCCAAAAATAAGCACATTTCTCTTCTGACAGCAGGTTGTGCAACACACTATAATCGTTCTGTCAGCACCCTATGTTGTAAAAGCACTTTCACCGATGCCCGAATCTCAAAGCCATTATTTTAACATGTCAGGCATTTTCTCAGTGAACGATCTGTCTTTCACATATGCCTCATTTTAAGCCCTTACTGAAAAGGAATCAGATGTGATTTTGCAAATTAGTGATCTATATTTATGAGGATTTTGTCATTAACTCTGAAGGGAACCAGAATTCCTTTAAGATATGAGCTTTCATCCATTTAAATGCAGATTTCTTTGTTGGTTTTATGGCTTCACGGTGCTGTTGATGAATGACATGAGATAGAGAACAGGTGTTTGGAAAGCCAGAGGGGTAATGTCAACAGCGTCCATACCTCGGAAAGAATGGATTCTTTGAGCTTCTTTCTCTTCTGCAGCACTGAAGTTAATGTGGTCACCCATGTTAAACAAGATCTTTATGAACCCAGCAATTCAGGCATAAAATCATAGCAGCCTTGTTTTTATCCCATTGGAAAGTTGAAAGTTCAAGTCCTTGTCCAGAGACTCAAGCAAAATATGCATAGATGACCCATAATTATGTCATCAAAGGGGCTCTGTGCTCTCAAAGTGTCAACATCCTAAGGTGCTGAGCTGACGTCCTGACTGTTTTCTTGAGTGAATACTAAAGATTCCATTGTACTATTTTTAAAGCATTTTCCCCCAGTTCCTGGCCATTATTCATTCATCAAGCTAAATCATTAAATCTATCATGATCACAATACAGCTTTGGGGGGCTTTACTGTCCCCACATTGATTGCAACAATGACTACAATTCAAAAGTACCTTCACTTCCTGTAAAGTATGTTGCAATGTTCTGAGGTCCTGAAAGGGCTTTTAGGGCCAGAGCCATACATCTGACAATGGGTGAGAGGCACATGATGAGATGCAGAATGGGAGATGACTTGATCGAGGTGTATAAGATTGTGAGGGACATAGATAAGAGTGGACAGGCAGCACCCTTTCCCCAGAACTACAATAGCCAATACCAGAGGACATCTGTTTGAGGTCAAAGGAGGAACGTTCAGGGCAGATGTCAGAGGTTGGCTTTTTACACAGAGAGTGATGGGTGCCTGAAATGCACTGCCGGGGTTGGTGGTAGAGGCTGATACAATAGGGACAGTTAAAAGACTCTTAGCTAGGCACATGGAAGAAAGTAAGATGGAAAGTTATGGGCTGTGTAGGAGGGAAGGGTTAGATTGATCAGGGAGTAGATGTTTATATAGGTCAGCAAATATCATGGGCTGAAGGGCCCATACTGTGCTGTAATGTTCTAGGTTCTATCACAGAAATGGGCCATTCAGCCCACCGCATTCCTCCTAACTATTGTGCCTATCCACACTAATCCCAATTGCCTGCATTAGGTTCATGGTCTTCTGTGCTTTGGCTATACTAGGACTTGTCAAGATGCTTCTTAAATGATGTGATTGTATCTGCCTCCATCACCTCCTTTGAAGGAATTCTAATCTTTGTCTTTTGTATCACAATTACTGCAATCTGACAGTGTTGATGTTGTTCTTTGTTTGGTAATGGTGGTATCCATACAAGATGGTGCTCAGTAAGCTATACATGCCTTTAGTGAGCCAAGCACATTAGGTGATCTTCCACTGGCATTGCAACCTTCAGCCAGGTCTATTGCTGGAAGGTCACAGGGCACAGTCACACAGTGACCACCACAGTCACATTTTGGAGACGCACCAAAATGTGGTTCCAAAATCTGAGGGATGCACTTCCAACACTCTGGCCAATATCATGACGTGCATCAGCCCTGGTCTTGCAGGTCAGGGGAGAACATTTCATTACTCCATATACCTGGATTGGGAGGTATTATCATTAATTGCCCTGTATCCACCCATCCTACCACCAACATCTCCCTCCTGTATCATGTCATAAGAGGTTCAAATACTAAAATTCCTGTATGGGTGGAAAGAATAATATGAAGAAAATACAATAACCTTTAACATACCTTTACAACCCTCAATTTGATATTCACAGCATTATGCTTTATACATGGGCAGCATGCTCGCACTACAGTTAGTGCTGGTGCCTCACAGCTCCAGGAACTCGGGATTGATCCTGATCACGGCTGCTGTCTGTGAAGTTTGCCCATACTCTCCCTAACTGTGTGGGTTTCCCTAGGAGCTTTGGTTTCCTCCCACAACCCAACAACGTGTTGGTAGGTTAATTAACCACTGTAGATTACTCTAATGCAGGTTAATTGCAAAAATAATCAAGGGGAATTAATGTGCATGTGTGAGAAAGAACAAGTTGCAGGGGTACCACAAAATAAGAGGATGGGGAATAGGACTAATGGGATTGTTCCCCTGGGAACTGGTATTGACCTGACAGGCTTAATGTCTTCCTTCTGTGACGTTACAAATATAAGGGAAGACAGATGAATCACAGATGAAAGATTTGATGGCTATGAAGCCCAAGTACTGTACCTGACCAGTATTGTAGCTGATCAGACCAGCCAATAGTACAGCAAGCAGAATTGTGAGACACAGAGAGAGGTTATACAAGTCATGTCCGAGTTACAAACACCCAACTTACAGACACCCCTACATACAAGTGAGCTCTCATTATTAAATTTAAAAGGCGATGTATACAAGTTGGTTCCTACAAACGGCAGAACTAGTTCCGTCTCTCTTTTCGCTTTTGGTAATTGTTCTTCCTTATCAGTCATCTCATCCAACTGAAGTGAGAGCAAGCAAGTGAACAGGGTAATATGGAGTTGGGAACTCATGTATCGTATACAAATGGAAGTTGGAGTTTCAGACTTCTGCAAAGCATATTGCCTCTCTACTACTTTGCATTGGTTCCTTACAGAATTAACCAGATGATCAATGCAGGTCATCTAAACTTCTGTATTTATAAGAATTCAGTAAATAAGAGTGGATTTATTGAGGCAGAACACACCTTCCACCACTATGTCCTTTGTCTGGCTAAACAGTGAACAGCTTCTCCTTAAACATCCAAATAATGGGAATTAATGGGTACTTGCATGGGTACAAGCAATGCCAATATCTCTGTGGAATACATGGAACAGTTTTTGTACCATTTGACTTAGGGGCTACCCTCTTCTCTTTTCCTGGTACACTGCAGTCAGTATTGGTACTACTTCTTTGTCATCTTTGCTGCCAAACGAAATCTCCAACTACAATGTCTTTCTCTTTCGTGAATACAATTGAAAATTATTCATTTAAGGCCTCATGGATGTCCTCTAGCTCCTTAAAGAGATCGTCCCTTTGGTTCTTAATAGAACATAGAACATTACAGCACAGTACAGGACCTTCAGCCACACTGTTGTGCTGACATTTTATCCTGCTCTAAGATCTATCTAACCCTTCCCTCCCACACAGTCCTCCATTTCTCTGTCATCCATGTATCTATCTAAGAGTCTCTTAAATGTCCCTAATGTATCTGCCCCCACAGCCTCTGCCGGCAGTGCGTTCCACACACCCACCACTCTCTGTGTAAAAAAACTTACCTCTGACATCCCCCTTATATCACCTTAAAATGATGTCCCCTCATGTTAGCCATTATTGCCCTGGGAAAAAGTATCTGACTGCCCACTCAATCTATGCCTCTTATCATCTTGTACACCTCTATCAAGTCACCTCTCATCTTCTTCTCTCCAAAGAAAAAAGCCCCAACTCACTCAACCTATCTTCATAAGACATGCTCTCCAATCCAGGCAATATCCTGGTAAATCTCTTCTGCACACTCTCTGAAGCTTCCACATCCTTCCTATAATGAAGCAACCAGAACTGAACACAGTATGCCAAGTGTGGTCTAACCAGAGTTCTATAGAGCTACAATATCGCCTTGTGGCTCTTGAACTCAATACCTCAACTAATGAAGGCCGACACACCACACACCTTCTTAACAACTCTATCAAGATCCCTCTGTTCCTCCACACTGCTAAGAGTCCTGTCATTAACCTTGTATTCTGCCTTCAAATTCGATCTCCTGAAGTGTTTCACTTCATACTTATCCGGGCTGAACTCCATCTGCCACTTCTCAGCCCAGCTCTGCATTCTATCAATATCCTGTTGTAATCTACAGCAACCTTCTACACTATCCAGTACACCATCAACCTTTGTACCATCAGCAAACTTACTAACCCACCCTTCCACATCCCCATCCAAGTCATTTATAAAAATCACAAAGAGCAGGGGTCCCAGAACAGATCCCTGTGGAACACCACTGGTCACCGACCTCCAGGCAGAATATGCTCCATCTACCACCACCCTCTATCTTCAATGAGAGAGCCAATTCTGAATCCAGACAGCCAAGTTTCTCTGAATCCCATGGCTCCTGACTTTCTGAATGAGCCTTCCACGAAGAACCTTATCAAAAGCCTTATTAAAATCCATGTACACCACATCCACTGCTCTACCTTCATCAATGTGCTTTGTCACATCCTCAAAGAATTCAATCAGGCTCATGAGGCACAACCTGTCCCTCACAAAGCCATGCTGACTGTCCCTAATCAGCCTATGCTTCTCCAAATGCCCATAAATCCTGTCTCTAAGAGTCTTCTCCTGTAATTTGCCCACCACTGAAGTAAGACACACTGGTCTGTAATTCCCAGGGTTATCCCTACTCCCTTTCTTAAACAAAGGAACAACATTTGCCTACTCTTACTCCGATTACCCTATTGCTCTTACTATGCTTCGAAAATGCCTTGGAATCTTCCATAATCTTATCTGCCAATGATATTTTGCAGTTCCTCTTTCCCCTCCAAATCTCTCTATATATAAACCCCTACACACTCTATACTCCTGCAGGGCCTGCCCCACTCTCAGTTCTTTATACCTATCGTATGCTTCCTTTTATTTCTTCATCAAATTCTCCATAACTCTTGACATCCAGAGTTCCCTGGACTTGCTGTCCTTACCCTTCATTCTTATGAGAACACAGTGACCCTGAACTCTCACTATTTCACTTTTAAAAGACTTCTTTTAAACTGTGTCAATCAAGCTATAATTGCAAAGCAATGAGAATCTGCTTCTTCTTTACTTATCCTTGTGATGGTTCTCCTGTGGGTGTCCTCAAGAATTGATCTGAATCATTCTCCCCCTGTAGCCAACTGCAACCCACTTTCCTTAAAATTCTATGCCCTCCTTCCACCCAGGTTGAAGACCTCCCCCAAACCCCCTTGGACCTCTTTTCCCTGCAATTCCTCTCTCTTAATTAATGCATGAATCTAAATACTAGATGTCAAATTTGTGGTTAAAAAAAGATGCAATTTCAAAATTAAAATAACTAAGATAAATATTTAAAGAAGTTTAAGGCAACAATATAATTAATGGAAATACAATGTTTGCAGAAAGCAAAATCTCAAAATTTGAGGTAATCTTATTACTCTCTTGTTCTGTATTTTAATAATCATTCTGCATGTCATGTCCTTAATAAATGCAAAAAAATGCCACATTACCAATCTGACGAATACATCTCTGCATTTCAAATGCTAGGATCCCAAATGTGTCAGATTTAATACAAAGACTTTGTGCAGTTGGTTCTCATTTTCTGATTGCTTTGCTTCCACACATTGCAAACATAATCACTCTGACGAGAAATGAGCAGAGCTGGCAAACAGGGCCATCAAATTAACATGAGGAATGTGCTCACCAACTTCTACATGGTGAGGAAGTAGCTCTTGCTCTGAAATCCTCATCTTGCACACAACATCAATTAAAATGACATCCAAGAAGGATACCCAGTGGAGATACAGGTGAATACCAGTGTAACAGCATAAATAAACAGCACCGATTTACTTTTCTTTTGCTTATTTGCTCACAGGATGTGAATATTACAGCCAAGGCTACCACTTATTGACTATCCCCAGTTAGCCCCTGAATCAAGTCTCTTACTGGGCCTTTCAGAATCAACCAAATTGGTAGGGCTGAAATAACATGAAAGTCAGACCAAGTTGGGATGGCAGATTTTCCTTCTTGGGAGGACATAGTGGACTAAATGATTTTTTTAGGACAATCTAGTGGCTTCATTATTTGTTTAATTATTTGATGCTTTGGTGGGATTCAATCTCAAACATTTATATCAATACTTCAGATATCTGGATGCTGTGGCCTATAATGTAAGCATCACAGCATCTTACCCACATGCTAAAAGTACCAAAAGATCTTTTTTTTTAATATGATTATAAAGAGCATAATAAACTCCATAATAAATCTTCACAGATTCTGCCTCACCTGTTGATATTTCGAGCATTTATTGTCTTTATTTCAGATTTTAACATTTTGCTTTTCAATTGAAATGTATGAAACCAGGTTATCCATACAATAAGAGCTGCATGATGTATTGCCACAGATGGCAAGGAAGGTTGATGAATGTATATTTGGCCTATATTTTATAAACTTCCACAGGCTATATCAGAAGGAACATGATTTTTTATAGACTTGCAAGAAATAAAATGTCACGTTAGTTCCTGGAAGCAGGAATAGACTTATGGTATAAATCTATAACAGCATTTTTTTAAAACTTTCATTTCTTGACATACTTTGATGTATTGTTTGTTCACTTAAAATGTTCTATTTTCACTCTTGTGTTTGCATATAGGTGATCTATGCAATGTACAAATTATTTTAAATACATCAGTGTCCCAATAAACTAATTATTTTTTTAGAACAATACAGCACAATACAGGCCCTTCGGCCCTCCATGTTGTGCCGACCTTCAAACCACTCCTAAGGCTATCTAACCCCTTCCTCCCACATATCCCTCTATCTTAAATTCCTCCATATGCTTATCTAACAAGCTCTTGAACTTGATCAACGTATCAGCCTCCACCACCACCCCAGGCAGCACATTCCATGCACTAACCACTCTCTGGGTGAAAAACTTCCCTCTAACATCTCCCTCGAACTTTCCACCCATTACCTTAAAGCCATGCCTTCTTGTATTGAGCATTGGTGCCCTGTGAATATATGCCTGCACATTATTTAAAATTATTGATTTCCTTAAAAGCTATTGCACTAGAGTAAATCTTGACCGCCGATAGTCTGCAGAGAAAATATTACAGTGAAAAAAACAATAAAACAATCTTACTTAGATGGTGTTTTATCACTATTTAAATCTTTCAAAGGTTTTCATATCCATGGAAGGCAGTGCAGTAACTGTTGCTGGAACTGTGCACTTGATTATGAAATAAGTTAAAGTGCAAATATACAGCTTTGACATAAACCACCCACTATTTTATTCAGCATTCATTGAGAACTTCTACCAGGGGAATCCCTTTAATCTTTTTAGAAAAGGGCCGCAAAATCCTCAGCACAACTTCCCCATTCGAAAAGAACCTTCCCCACTGGGAATACTGCAATCCTTGAGTCAATATCCATCCTCTATGAGATTATAAATCATGGATACAACTGTGCTGCAGGTTCAAGACCACCAGAAAGGGCCGAAAGAGGCCAAAGTCTTCCTGTATTTAGCACGAGTCTAAAAATGTGGTAGATCAGATACAGACAGAAAGAAACCAGCACCAGTATTATTGAGCCCTGTCTTCCCAATACACTAATTTTGTTAATCAATAACATCAAATATTACAAGCTGATAACATATAATACAGAAAAACATATAAAGTTCATGACCCATTGTGCAAGCTAACATAAACTTATCACACAAGCAAGTTGCGAATAAAGTACCACAAGGAATGCACTTGAGAAACATTTCAATTGATTGACTGATCGAGACAGGTTAATTCTCATGAGTGAAATGGTAATTTCTGGAATAGTGAGAAAGGTACAGGGAGATGCTTCTGCTTCTATTATTTGTTAGTCTTGTGGGTTGCTTGTCAAGCAATGAATAATTTGGCAACAAACACGACATGTCCTCTCCTAGCAGAACTCTGTGGAGGAAGGGGAAAACGTATAATAGAATTTCCCTATATTATAAATATCCTCTTGCTCAGATTCTTGTACTGAAGCCTGGGACCTGAGCATATAAACTGATCCTCCACTGTTAGCTGTCTCTTCCTCCTCTCCCTATTTTTGCCCCATCTCCATGGCAGCCTTGGTGTTCCCAGTATGGCTGCTGTAGAGAATGTACTTTAAGTGAACTGACCCATTCACCATGGGCAATACACAAACACGAGTTCTGCCCTGGAAGTGCATTGGTCATGTTTCAGCAACTTAAATTGGGAAGAAGTCTTTATCGCAAGCTCTTCAAGCAAGGATGCCTCAATTTTTATTTGTTGTTGACTGTCTCTCTCATCAGGTGTTGGCAAAATACACCAGTCATTTAGTATATTCAAAAAGGTTGACATCCAATTCTTAGCCTTGGATGTTTTGAGCATATATCTTGCTTTGTGTAAATCTGATACTAAATTTCATCACAACAGGCAGCATGTGCCAGAATTTTTCAGATTACTGTGCTTAGTTCTTTGTGACTGCAGATTCATATCTTAATCTTTCTTTGCTTTCAATTAACAACGAGAATACTTTCACAGAACTCACTGATATGGTAAACCCACAAAAATTTATGAGTTCAGTCATTTTAAGAAATGATTCCAGAATAAATGTGAGAACAGGGAGGATGAGACCCAAATACTGGAACCCAGCAATTCTACTTTGCAAATGGTGTAAACAACTGGAAACCTGATATGCAGGGGGCAGCTGCCATATCTTTTGTATCAACTTTCGTCATCAAAGTTGCTGCTGCTATATCCATCAATATGACTGTAAACTTCAGAGTTGATGAGGTTGATTGATTCCTCTATGATGACCTTGCACAAATTGGAGGTGGATTCACCTGCATTGTTCATCATAATGTGCAAGTTTCCTGGCCGAGTCCAATACATTCAAAAGTGCTGGTGCTGATTATCAGTCTTTGTAAAAAGGTTGGGCACTCAAGTGCATGGGCGGTGGACATTTTAAAAAGTACCTGGGTGGGCACTTGTGCTGTTGTCTGTAGAGTTGTGGATCAAGAGTTGAAAACTGGAATTAGACAGGACTTTTGGCTAACATGGCCCCAGTGAGCTGAATGGCTGATTCCTGTGCCATTAATATCTATAAGCCTTTTTGGTAAACTATGATTTCCTTGATGTTTCATTTTACATTGATTTGTTAATTTAATGTCCCTCTTTCTCCTTTTCTTAAAATGTCATCTTGTTTCAACATTTTTGCTTTACTCTCACTCTCTCATTCTCACTTTCTCTCTCTCCATCTCTCTTTCTCTCTCTCTGTGGCTCTCTCTGTTTGTCTGCCCCTCTCTCTCATTATTTGTTCCAAAAACTTTGCTTTCCCTGGTTGACTTTATTCTTTCATTTCTTCATTGCTGTGCTATACTTTCTTCTGTTTCTTGTTTAAAAATTTTGCCATTATAATTCAGTTTATAAAATTTGTTTTATATCAAAATTCTTTCCCTCTCTCTTGTATTATCTGTTAACGTGGTGTCGTTTTGCCCTTTGGAAAACTTTCAGATTCACATAATTCTCTCAAATGTTTCATTTACAATACTTACTGTGTCATCAGTATCAAGATTTATTGTGAACTTCGTAGGAGAGGGTTGCGTTGCTCAAAGGAATCAAGTGAGCACTGAAAGCATACTGTATTAATGTGAAATGTCCAGTTGAATGTCTGGATTTAGTACACAATTTTCAGGTTAATTGGTGATTGTTATGATTTAAATGTGGCTGCGAGCATTTGAAATGAAATGAAGGCTGAGCACTCAAACGCTAATTAGATACAATTTACTTTGAGCTGTATTTGCAGCTTGTACATACTTTCCACTGAATATGTGGAATATGATTGCCCTGAGCATTATGATGTTTTCCATCTGCAAGAGAGAGGGCACCCAGTTTCACCAGGCATTCAGAGGGAAGATTTAAATGAGGAGGACCACTTTGATAACTTTCCATTAAAATGGACATCGTTCTTTTTGTTCTAGTTGTGTTCTTTCTTGTAAAAATTGTGTGAAGTATATGTTTAATTTATGCTTTTCTTGTGAATGCTGCTCATATGATGCTATGTATCTGTAATGCTGCCGCAAGGAAGTTTTTCATTGCACCTGTGTATACATGTAGTTGAGCATATGACAATAAACTCAATTTTGACTTTACTTGGGATGGAAAGGCAGGTGATGAAGTGTCAACGGGAGGGGATTACCCAGAAAGTCAGAGACAGAATAACAGATCTCGGGATATGGTTCCAGTCCTGCAAGTATTGTAATGGCATGAGCGATCAAGGTGACAATGGCATTATTGAATCTTACAAGCATATTTTTCAATAACTGCATTACCACAAGCTTCAAAACCTCTGGATGCTTCAAAAGACTGATTGCAGGAAGATATCCTCAGGAAGGAAAGTCTGCTTAATTCATATTATGTTCTCATTTAGGTTTTTGGATGAAACTGAATCAGACTATTTTCATCATATTTATTTTTTCTTTTATACCTATGTTGCTCTTCAAAAACAAAAGTAAAACTTCAGTGCAAGAAATCTATCCTTGATTTCCGAGTGAGTAAAGAGCCTGCACTTTTTGTTTTGCAACCTTCATTTGAGGTGGTATTATTATAAAGTATGACTATTCCTGTTCACATTTCATCTCCCAATTTTCACCTCATATTCCAACAAGGAGCTTTACATCTGCCACAGTAAATGTTGGTTCCTAACATGTCCAGTCTCAAATGTTGTATCAAGCTCATTAAAAGCCTTACACTGTCATTAAATGTTATATAGAGAACAGTCAACAAAGGTCTCTGTTATTCTCATATACTGTCAAAAGTAGCATTAATATTTCATGAGAATGTCATTGTCATTTCTGTAAAAACAAATATTTTGAAAGTCATACCTAACATTACTGAATATCCAATTTAATATTTTTATAAAATAATAAAATGTAACAGGATAATACTTAGTGATTATAATCTAAATTTATTTTTAAATATATAATGAAGGTATTACAAATTTAATGTAGGCAGTTATCTCTCCATTATCAGCAAACATATTAATGTGGCGACTCACCGTCTAGTCGGGCGAACCGGCTCGGCAGTCGGGTCGCGCGGTGTCGGAGCGACGAGGCCCAAGATGGCTGCGGGCCTCGTCTTTCCGAGCGACGGGGAGAACCCGCGCGCGGGAAAGTCCTGATGACGTAGGACTTACGTCATTGCCGGTTTTTTGGGCGGGAGTTTTTCTCCCTTAAAGGGCCCGCACAAGGCGGGAAAAAAAAAACAGTTCTGTTTGGCAATCCTCCGAGTAGAGTCTTGTTTTATTCCGCGGTAGCAACCGCTACATTAAAAACATTGTACATGATCTTTAGAACTCAATGCACTGCACCTTATTAATGAAACACACTCAACAAGATGTAACTATTGTTGATCATTGAGTGGCAGGTTGGTGGTTATTGAAGAACTAGTAAACAACTAGGGCGGCACAGTAGCGTAGCGGTTAGCAAAACGCTATTACAGCGCCAGCAATCAGGGTTCAGTTTCTGCCGCTGTCTGTAAGGAGTTTGTATGTTCTCCCCATGACTGCATGGGTTTCCTCTGGGTGCTCTGGTTTCCTCCCACATTCCAATGACATATGGGTTTGTAGGTTAACATTGGATGCAATTGGGTGGTGCGGGCTCATTGGGCCGGAAGGGCCTGTTATGGTGACGTATAGATACAGTTTTAAAGTATTTTTAAAAAATTTATAGCATCACAGAGTCATACAGCACAAAACAAGCCCCTTGGCCCACCAAGGGGGTGATGAGCATCACCCATTCACACTAATTCCATTTTACTCTCCCCAGATTTCCATCAACTCCTCCCAGATTCAACCACTCACCTTCACACTAGGGGCAATTTATAGGAAATAGAACAGTACAGCACAGGAAGAGGCCCATTGGCCCACAATGTCTGAGCTGAACATGATGTCAAATTAAACTACTTCTCTTCTATCTGTACACAATCCATATCCCTCCATTCCCTGCACATTCATGTGCCTGTCTAACAGTCTCTTAAACACCACTATTGTATCCATTTCCACCACTCATCCCGGCAGCCCGTTCCAGACACCTACCATTCTGTGTAAAATATTTCCCCCACACATCCCCTTTAAACTTTCCCCCACTCACCTTAAATACATGTGCTCTAGTGCTTGACATTTCTACCCAATTTACAATGGCAAATTAACCTATCAATCCGTACGTGATTAGGATGCAAGACGGAATTGGAGAAGTTTTGTCACAGTTACTTTAAATGTTTACTTTTTTGAAGGGCAGCAATGCTGCCACAATGAAACAATATATTGCAGTGCTCAAGGAACAACTTATGCAATATATCAGCCATATCACATTGAAAGACAGAGCAAAAGAGGACATCTGGCAATATGCAGTGCACCTGGCAGTGTGTTCTGGACTTCTGTGCCAGTGTAAAAGTATGTAATGCACTGGAGGTGATCAGTGGGCACATCTGATCTTCTGTTCTACCCTGGCTCACCATTGTGCTCAGGTATTTTTCATAAGTTGCTGAGCCAAGAGATCAGAGACAATTCGTGTCTGGCCCCTTAGCTTTACTCCAGCTATAGCTGGCGTATCAAGTGTGGCATTAATTGTTGGAATGTGGGCGGAATCCTTCACTAAAAAGATAAGTGGAGGTATTTTTACTTTGTTAATGTTTTAGTTGTTGTACATCTGTTAGTTGCAACAATCACAGTTACATAAAAAAGTAAAAATGATACCTTTAATCTACTGTGCTTGATGACATGTTATGATGTGGTTTTAGAGAGAAATGTACAACCAACACACATTGGCTTAACCAGTAATTAATTTCTCACTTTTCCCATGGTTTATGAGTTCACATATGAATTAATGCTCAAAATCAAAACTATTAGTCCAGGGATAATTCCTCTCCTGCTGGCAAGTCCTCCCTGAACAGCAAAATAGATCACCAGCTCACTATTGTTGATAATAAATTGTATTCACCATCACAAAAAAGGCCATTTTATAGTTAAGAATTTCAGGATAGATCTTAGAGCAATGTACAAGGAACTCAATGGGCCATGTGGAGACAGCTGAGACAAGGGGCTACCTTAATTCGATTTCAATTTGCTCCTTGAGAGAGATATCATAACTCCAAGCTATGATATACTGATGAGATCGGGATAAGGGAGGTGTGAAATGTGGCTGAAACCAGCCATTGGTACAGAGAAAAAAAAGCAATGAATGGAGCAGGTAGTGGATGTTTTACAGTTAGATATTTGACATCTTACATTTGTCTCAGAATAGCTACCTAACTACCTATGCTCAAAAGGAATGGTCATGTCACATTTGATGGCCTGTCAATCACATATTATGTATTGTCATTTTATCTAGGAAGTTTAACATACAATGTTTTTGACTTTCAGGGAGATTCTTTCACCCAATCACCTCTGTACAAATGCTTGTACTGAATAAAACATGTTACATCTATGGCTCTGAACTTTGAGTGGGTCTTCAACCACAACATCCTTCCATACCAAGGGGAAATTTTCGTATTTGGCACGTAGAACAAATGATGGACAGACATTTGGGATGGCTGCCTAATGTCATTGTTGAGAGGCAAAACCAGCTTCACAGCGAAGATTCATTAAATAATATCAGAAAGTCAATGAAGCTGAAGGAACACCATCAGGTAAAACTTGTCAATGGAAGGAGGGGTTGTCACTCAGTGCATAGTGATCAAAATTTCTTGCAGAGTCAGATTTTTGTTTTTGTTGACTATTAAATACTCTGAATTTAAATTTATGGTGATAAATGAGAATTAAATCTATACTTGCTAAGAAAAATGAGGAAAAGAGTAAGAGTCTCACTGATTGGTTCGCTCTTTCAATCCATCACAGGTAGAATGGGCTAAATTGTCTGCTACCACACTGAATAATTTTAATATTGCACAAGTGTGGAAACCTTTCATGTGTCATTCACCTTTTCAGCAGTAAGCAGTATTTAATTCATTATTTAAGTTCCGTAGTATGATAGCTGAACACAAAGCCTTACTTCAATTTTACAATTTGCCTAAAATGTCTACTGCACTTTTATTCTGCAAAATATTGGTTGCTAATCACTTGCCATATATCCAGTGAAAGAGTAGTGAAATGTCTAGCAATATTGGTGAAAACTGTATATTGACTACTTGATATATTAGTAGTGAACCAGATTTGCTGACAAAGTTCAAGAAGTAATATTGAAATAGTTAGTCTCTTAAACTTGCTTAATTGTATTAAATTAACTAGATAACTTACAATTAGAGAAAAAATTACTTTGCATTGATTGTAAAAAAACAATGCTGAAATGGAATGTAAGTAGGTTACAGGATGGCTCCATCCACCTAACCTGGAGCTATGAGAAAAAAAGAACTCCAAGTCATGTGATTCCTCAACAAGTAGGGCAGGCAATTCAATGCTTTTGTGAATATAGATGAACACAGACATGGCCCTACAATGAGTTAAGGATATATTCCATGGTTGTGAATAGAGAAAGCACATCACACCATTTTGCAGGGTTTTATTTTATCAAGACCAACAGTAATGAAAATCTGATCCACTGAATTCCGATAACTGATGATGGTACAATGGAGAAAATGCAAACAATAAATATATTGTTGCTAGACACTTAAGAAATTTTAAATCTCTTAATATTAAATATATCTGCTTGAAAGATTTGGATTACAGACTCCAACACCTCACATAAAATTTAATGAGAAATGCCCTTGACCAAAACTTCTACCATTTAAAGCTTATTAATGTGTGCTGTTTCAAAGCAGTCTCCCAGCTCATTGAAAATTGTAAATTCAGTTAATATGCAAAGCTTTAAAGAAGCAACTAAATCACCATGTACGTGACGTGAATAGCAAATAATAAAATTTATAGAAGAATTGTTCTGCTGCTTTTTTTCTGGAGAAAAAAACAATTACAGCTGATAATTGGCAGTGCAGTTTGATTTGAAGCTTCCAGCTTCCAATGGGGACTTAACATTGGCTTAGATTAATATCTTAATGATCTAATAATAAGTTAGGTTACTAATTATCCACAGGTAAAAGGAAACAAAAAGATGGCACAGTGCAAAAGTTGACATTTGCTAGTGGAATGAAATAATTATCTGGCAATTTACATTAGCCTCAGCAAAGGTTATATCGACAGGTGTTGAGAGTATACAGAAAGCAGGAAAAGAGGCAAGTATGAATTGGGCAATAGCAGCAAACGCAAGTGTGAAAGTCAGCTGAAATAATATCTGTGGACTCAATAATATTGATCACAGCAATTTTAAAATGAATATTTAGAGTGGTTACCTGTGACCTGTGCCTAAGGCAACATTATACATCCCACTTAATATACAGTTTATATTTAGCTGAAATATTAAAAAGCTAAAACCTTTTGTTCTTGAGATTGTATACTCCCCTTCATTTACTCTCATGTAACTGTAAAGTAAAAATTGAGCTGAAAAGTAAGAATATTTGGGGTATGAGGTTGATTTCACTGAGTGTTGATTTGAGGAGGAGGCAAATCTATTATCACATTCAAGAAGGAGTTTTTTTTAAAACAATTGATTCATTATTGGAAGAACTTCCTTTTATATAGCAGCTTATACATCCTTGGGAAGTCCTAACTCATTTCATCAACAACACGGTACTTTTGAAGTGTTCCCTGTTGTATCACAAAGATGACAGCCAATTTGCAGAAAGGCAGATGCACAAACAACTTGTCCAACACATAGATGCAATCACAAGAAAGGCATGCCAGCGTCTTTACTCTCTTAGAAGTTAAGGAGGTTCAGCATGTCACCGAACACTCGAACAAACTTCTACAGTGTGCTGTGGAAAGTACCATGACTGATTGCATCATGATCTGGTACGGCAATTTGAACACACAGAGTAAGAAGGTGTATAGAGTAGTGGATTCAGCCCAATATATCACAAGCACATCCCTCCCCACCATCAGAAGTACCTACATTGAGGTGCTGCCTTAAGAAGGCAACATCCATCAAAGATCCCCACCATCCAGGCCATGCCATCTTCATGCAGCTACCATCAAGTAGGAGACACAGAGGCCTGACATCCCACAACACCAGGTTCGAGAACATTGACTTCCCTTCAACCACTCAGTTCTTGAACCAGCTGGCACAATCCTAATCACTGCCTCAGTATAGCAAATTTGGAGTGCTGGTCACCACATTACAGGAAGGATGTGGAGGCTTTGGAGAGAGCACAGAAGGGATGATGCATTGCACTAATGGGATTTGGTGGAGTTCAGTGCCTGAAGCACTGAAGTACATAAAATTAAAAGGCTCCAGCAATCAGAGAGCAAGAAAATGATAATAAAATATTTTGACAGGTGGTATACAAGTCCAGCAGATTTTTTTTGTGTATACATTAACTTTGGAATGGAGTCCCTTTAATTCGCATCTCATTGGGGATCTCAGCACAATGTGTTACTTTTTCCATGTGACTATTCAAAGAAAGTTGTGGGTGGCACCTTTAAACTCTAATTTATGCCAGTCAGGACAGAAATAGGCATTTCACAAATAGTGCCATCATCAGGTGCAGACCAAAGACCACTCTCAGGCTTGGTAACACAAATTGCACATAGAAATGCTTGGTCCAATTTCCCAATCAGATAGAGTTTAGCTCAAATGATCATTACACAACCTATCTTGGGCTAAGTCAGTCTAGGTTCTAGGCTGTGTAGTGCGAGATAGTTGAGCACTCTCTGAAAGGTCGATAGCTTGGGATAATGCATAGATCTGATACATAAGAAGAATCTGTGGCAATACTAATGTGGCAATGACCTGGGAATCATAAGATGCAAACTATATAAAACATAATGACCCAAGTGCAACAAACAAAAAATGTAATTATCTAAATGAAGTGTAATATCTGGGCAATAAAAACACCATAAATCAATAAAGATTTGTCATTTCAGGAGAATGGGACAGAGTGTTGGAACATAATCAAATGTCCCAAGGATGATTAGACAGTTAACAGCTTAATTATTGCTAATGTTACTATAAGTCTGTTAAATACTCGTTAACAGTCTATAAACATTCAGTCTAATTAAGTTTGCAGAGAATTTTGACTAATAAAGTGTTGAGTTGTCACTTCATGAGTTAATTAGGACCAGAATTTAACAGTGCTAATGCTGTGGAGGCAAACAATGCACTAGTTCCTATTATAACATAGGAATCCTGTGTTTCTATAAGTGGGTAAAAGACAGTGAAAAGGAATAGCAAAATAGTAAGTGTTTGTGGAGTATGACCATGCAGCAAAATGTTAATCCATTACATTGCATGTGCTTGTTCTATTTATCTGGATGAGCATGGGTGTTCATGATTTTCTTTACAATGGGCAACCTTGTGAAACTTGGATTTCCAGGAATGTTCAGATGACACTGACCACCTCTGTCATCATCTCCCATCCTCCCCGCATCACCCTCCTTTGCTGCCATTGAGCCTCTCCCTTCTAATCCTAGTTGCTGCAAATCACACATCCACCACTTCATCAGAAAATAGTCTCATGCCTTGCTCCAGCAGATTCCCCATGAGGCTGCAGCTTTTACTTCCATTGATAACTGCAACCATTCCATGATTTACAAAAAGGGTTGCATTCCTGAAAAACATTCTGTTGAGCAAAATTTCATTAATAGAAGAGGATGAGCAAAATATGTTATGGGAATTTTGATACAATGTGTTAATATGAGTGGAGAGTGAAAAAACTAATTGTTGCAGCAAAAATAGATTTGTAAATCGAATGGTGTTATAGCGATAATGTGTAAATCAAAGAATATCCATCATTTCTGCTCTCACACTTTCTGTATTTCTCTTCAAAGCTTCCAGCTGTTTTACCCACCTGCAGGTTTACAAATGCTGTAAATGAAATGCTTTCCTCTCTCTTCCAGTGACAACAAACCAATCAGGACTAGAAGTGCTGCTGGAACCCGATCGATAGACTGTGTCTTGTCCCGGCTAAGTATGCGTGTTCTCGATTATATAAAGGTAGGTAGGTGAAAGGCATGCCTCATTGTCAGACATAAAATCGAGACCCATGCATCACTTATGGAGCTTTTCTGCACCCAAGGCAGAAGTTACAGTAGCCTGCCTGAGTTTGTTGTTCCTTTCACCTTGCCCATTCCTGAATATGGCAGATTTACATGAAAGCATTTGCAATGCATGAAAGCAAGTGTCCAGTGTCAAAGCCAACCTTCTAAACTAGGGCAGGCACAGTAGTGTAACAGTTAGCATAACGCTATTACAGCGCCAGTGAGCCGGATTCAATTCCGGCCACTGTCTGTAAGGAGTTTGTATGTTCTCCCCGTGTCTGTGTAGGTTTCCTCTGGGTGCTCCGGTTTCCTCCCATATTCCAAAGACGTACGGGTTAGGAAGTTGTGAGCATGCTATGTTGGCGCCGGAAATGTGGTGACACTTGCGGGCTGCCCCCAGAACACTACGCAAAAAGATGTATTTCACTGTGTGTTTCAATGTACATGTAACTAATAAAGATATCTTATCTTTTTGTACAACAAATATTAACAAGTATATCGTTTTAGATAGTGCTGGGGTGGACGACCTATCAGGGGAAAGCCACAGCAGTCAGGTCTCGGGCACTGAACCTGGCTCTTTGGCTCAGAAGGGAAGAGGGAGAAAAAGGCAAGCAGTACTGCTCATGGCTGACAACTGGCTGTTTCCTGACTGCTCTTCCTGGGATGGGCTGTGCCAGCTATTGAAGGTAAGGAGATGGCAATGGATGAGACATACAGACATCTTAAGGGCAGGCATGGTCGTATAGCGGTTAGTGTAATGCTTTACAGTGCCAGAGACCCGGGTTCAAATCCAACCACTGTCTGTAAGGAGTTTGTATGTTCTCCCGTGTCTGCGTGGGTCTCCTCTGGGTGATCCGGTTTTCTCCTACATTCCAAAAGACGAACGGGTTAGGAAAGTTGTGGACATGTTATGTTGGTGCCAGAAGCGTGGCGACACTTGTGGGCTGCCCCCAGAACACACTACACAAAAAAGATGCATTTCTCTGTGCCTTTTTTTCTTTCTTTCGATGTACATGTGACTAATAGAGATATCTTATCTTACATTATGCCTTTCCTTTGTACAGCTAGCACATCCTGGTCATCATATTAAACTTTAGAGAAGTAAGCTTGTAGAGATAAGTACGCCACCAACTATGCACCTATCTCTAGTCAGCAAGTTTCCTAATGACTGCTAAATAAATATAAAACACACCCGGGTCTGATATAGTAAATAAAACTTTCTTACGGGTCTTATTCCTGCAGCTTGGTAGAAAGTTGCAGGAATTAAACATGAAAAGAAAGATTCCAGGAGGATATAATCCACTGAGCTTTCTTTTCTGCAGAATAGAGAACAGTTGAATGTCAAGACCTATTTCTTTTCATTCAACCATGTCATCTTGTTACAAGGTGAATGATGATCAGAAAGCTTATCCTTAAGCAATGCTCAATGTTCATTGTTGCTTCATAGAAACATAGAAAGACTACAGCACAATTCAGGCCCTTCAGCCCACAAAGCTGTGCCGAACATGTCCCTACCCTAGAAATTACTAGGCTTACCCATAGCCCTCTATTTTTCTCAGCTCCATGTACCTATCCAACAGTCTCTTAAAAGACCCTATCATATCCACCTCCACCACCATTGCCGGCAGCCCATTCCACACACTCACCAATCTCTGAGTAAAAAACTTACCCCTGACATCTCCTCTATACCTACTCCCCAGCACCTTAATCCTATGTCCTCTTGTGGCCACCATTTCAGACCTGGGGAAAAGCCTCTGACTATCTACCCGATCAATACCTCTCATCATCTTCTATACCTCTATCAGGTCCCCCCTCATCCTCCATCGCTCCGAGGAGAAAAGGCCGAGTTCCCTCAACCTGCTTTCATAAGGCATGCTCCACATTCCAGGCAGCATCCTTGTAAATCTCCTCTGCACCCTTTCTATGGCTTCCACATCCTTCCTGCAGTGAGGTGACCAGAACTGAGCACAGTACTCCAAGTGGGGTCTGACCAGGGACCTATATAGCTGCAACAATATCTCACGGCTCCTAAATTCAATTCCACAATTGATGAAGGACAATACACCATATGCCTTCTTAACCACAGAGTCAACCTGCGCAGCTGCTTTGAGCATCCTATGGACTCGGACCCCGAGATCCCTCTGATCCTCCACACTGCCAAGGGTCCTACCATTAAGATTATATTCTGCCATCATATTTGACCTAACAAAATGAACCACTTCACACTTATCTGGGTTGAACTGCATCTGCCAATTCTCAGCCCAACTTTGCATCCTATCTATGTCCCTCTGTAAACTCTGACAGCCCTCCAAACTATCCACAACACCCCAACCTTTGTGTCATCTGCAAACTTACTAACCCATCCCTCCACTTCCTCATCCAGGTCGTTTATAAAAATCACAAAGAGCAAGGGTCCCAGTACAGATCCCTGAGGTACACCACTGGTCACCGACCTCCACGCAGAATATGACCCTTCAACAACCACTCTTTGCCTTCTGCGGGCCAGCCAGTTCTGGATCCACACTACAATGTCCCCTTGGACCCCATGCCTCCTTACTTTCTCAATAAGCCTTGCATGGGGTACCTTATCAAACACTTTGCTGAAATCCATATACACTACATCTATTGCTCTCCCTTCATCGATGTGTTTAGTCACATCCTCAAAAAATTCAATCAAGCTCGTAAGGCAGGACCTGCCCTTGATAAAGCCATGCTGACTATTCCTAATCATATTATACCTCTCCAAATGTTCATAAATCCTGCCTCTCAGGATCTTCTCCATTAGCTTACCAACCACTGAGGTAAGACTCACCAGTCTATAATTCCCTGGGCTATCCCTACTCCCTTTCTTGAATAAGGGAACAACATCCGCAACCCTCCAATCTTCCGGAACCTCTCCCGTCTCCATCGATGATGCAAAGATCATCGTCAGAGGAACTGCAATCTCTTCCCTCACCTCCCACAGCAGCCTGGGGTACATCTCATCTGGTCCCGGCGACTTATCCAACTTGATGCTTTCCAAAAGTTTCAGCACCTCCTCTTTCCTAATATCTACATGCTCAAGCTTTTCAGCCCACTGCAAGTCCCCACTACAATCCCCCAGATCTTTTTCTGTAGTGAATACTGACGTAAAGTATTCATTAAGTACCTCCGCCATTTCTTATGGATCTATACACACTTTCCCACTGCTGCATTTGATAGACCCTATTCTTTCACATCTTATCCTCTTGCTCTTTGCATACTTGTAGAATGCCTTGGGGTTTTCTTAATCCTGCCTGCCAAGGCCTTCTCATGCACCCTTCTGGTTCTCCTAATCTCTTTCTTAAGCTCCTTCCTATTAGCCTTATACCCTTCCAGATCTCTAACATTACCTAGCTCTCTGTACCTTTTGTAAGCTTTTCTTTTCCTTTTGACTAGATTTATTATAGCCTTTGTACACCACGGTTCCTGTATCCTCTCGTGACTGCCCTCTCTCATTGGAACATGCCTATGCAGAACTCCACACAAATATCCCCTGAATATTTGCCACATTTCTTCCGTACTTTTCCCTGAGAACATCTGTTCCCAATTTAATCTTCCAATTTCCTGTCTGAGAGCCTCATAATTCCCTTTACTCCAAGTAACCGCCTTTCTAGTCTGTCTGTTCCTCTCTCTCTCCAGTGCTAACGTAAAGGAGATAGAATTATGATCACTATCACCAAAATGTTCACCCACTGAGAGATCTGACACCTGACCAGGTTCATTTCCCAATATCAAATTAAGCACAGCCTCTCCTCTTGTAGGCCTATCTTCATATTGTGTCAAGAATCCTTCCTGAACACACTTAACAAACTCCTCCCCATCTAAACCCCTCACTGTCTGGAGATGCCAATCAATGTTTGGGAAATTAAAATCCCCCATCACAACAACTCTGTTATTATCACACCTTTCTAGGATCTGCTTCCCTATCTGCTCCTCAATATCTCTGTTACTATTGGGCGGCCTATAAAAAACACCCAGTAAAGTTATTGACCCCTTCCTGTTCCAAACCTCCACCCACAGAGACTTCGTAGACAGTCCCTCCATGAAGTTCACCTTTTCTGCAGCCTTGACACTATCTCTGATCAACAGTGCCACTCCCCCACCTCTTTTGCCTCCCTCCCTGTCCTTTCTGAAACATCTAAAACCTGGCACTTGAAGCAACCATTCCAGTCCCTGAGCCATTCAAGTCTCCGTAATGGCCACCACATCATAGCTCCAAGTATTGATCCAAGCTCTAAGCTCATCCGCCTTGTTCACAATACTCCTTGTGTTAAAACATGTATAGTGACTGGTAGCACTTGCAAAAGTCATACAGTTACAGAGTCGCCAAGTGCAGAAACAAGCCCTTCAGCCCACCATGTCCATGATATCCATCAAGTACCCATCTCTACTAATCTCATTTACCAGCACTTGGTGTGTAGCCTTCTATGCCTTGGTGATTTAAGTGCACTATTTAAATGTCATGAGAGTATCTGCCTCCACCATCTTCTCAGGCAATGCACTCCAGAATGCAACCACCCACTGGTATAAAAAAAATTCCTTAGATCCCCTCTCAATCTCTTATTCCTTGCCTTAAGCCTATGTCCTCTAATTTTAGATGTCTCAGTTAAGGGGAAAACTTCCTCACTATCCACCCTATTTATGCCTTTCATTTTATGTGCATCAATCAGGTCTCCCTAAAGCCTCCTTCACTCCAAGGAAAACAAACACCGAATGTCCAGACTCTCTTCATAAATGAAGCATTTCATCCCAGGCAACATCCTGGTAAAAATCTTCTGCACCTTCTCCAGTGCAATCACATCCTTCCAATAGTGCACACAATATTCCAGCTCTGGCCTAACTGATGTTTTATAAAGTTGTACCTTAAGCTCCATGCTCATATATATTATGTCCCAGCTAATGAAACCCCTTCTTCACCACCTTATCTATCTGTGCTGCCACCTTAAGGGATCTATGGACTTGTACACCAAGGTCTCTGTTCCTCAGTACTTCCTAAAGTCTTAATGTTCATAGTCTACGTCCTATATACACAATAAATTAGACCTTATTAGACTTCCCAAAATGCATCATCTCACACTAACCAGGATTAAATTCCATCTGCTGTTGCTCTGCCCAATTTACCTGCTGATCAGTATCACTTTGTAAGCCAAGACTATCCTCCTTGCTATCAACATCACCAACTTTCATGTCGTCTGCAAACTTACTAATTGTGCCTCTTACATTCAGATCCAAATCATTTATATATGTGACAAACAGTATGGGACGTAGCACCAATCCCTGTGGTACACTGCTGGTCACAGGCTTCCAATCACTAAAGCAACCCCCAGCATTTCCCTATGACTCCTGTTACCAAGCCAATTTTGAATCCAACTTGCCAACTTGCCTTGGATGCCACAGTGTTCAAACTTTTGAACCAGCCAAGTGGAACCTTGTCAAAGGACTTACTGAATTCCATGTTAAACCACATCAACTGCATTGCCATTATCAATATATTTAGGTACCTCTTCAAAAAACTCAATTAAATTAGTCAGAATCTCCAACCAACAAAGCCATGCTAATCAATCTTTTTTTTTAATAAAGTGTAGATTAAACCTGTTCTCAGAACATTTTTTTTCCAATACCCTCCCTACCATTTCATTTTATTAGTCACTCTGGGACGTAATTTGCAATGTATAGGTGTGCAACTCCTCCTAGTAGTAGGATTCTGAATGTTGATCCTAACACCTGCAAATGTAGAGCTTCCTGTAATCCCATGGTCCTTCTGAGAATGCTCATCAGTCATTTGAGGTGGTCAGGAGGTTAAAGGCTGCCCTTGATTTGAAATGAGGTGCAACTAGGACATCCTCATTAACACAGACTGGCAACCATTCTGAAGCAATCTACTCATGCCCTTAGAGCAAAGGAATTACCAGATAAAGACAAAACAAGGGCCACCTACTTAGCCTAGTAATTGCAGGCAGTCACAAGATACAAAAAATCATGCAGGGCGATTAGCCAAAATTAAACCGTACCACAAGTGACAATCTATTGTTTCCAACAGGTGTCAGGTCAAACAAAGCAGGTATAATAAACTACAGCCGTCAAAAATATGTTGCACTTAGCAATTCTGTCCATTCCCACTATATTAAAAGCTTTGAAATCTTGCCATCAAATATTCAGGAGGCAGCACAGCATGCTTTGTATCCTAACCTGTAACAGTTCTTTCACTCACGTTGCATGTCGGTACCTCACTGAGAGGCTCACATTACACTGTTACACTTTGCAAATTGACATTTAGGCTTGAGTGTTTTTTGTTGGCTCCTTCCATATTCCTGGTGAGGTGCAAAGACAGCTACAATGCTCACCCATAGTGGAGCAGGAATTCAGGTGGCTCCAACATAAAGCCACGTTACCCTTGGGGTGAGAGCCGATTGCAGAGATGAAAGGGTGAAAAGAGGTGGACGTAACCTGGCCACTGCTGGCGAGAAGATTCTCATGGAGCTCTAAAGAAGCATGAATGCAATTTTAAAAGCTATAACCTATCTTTTCAGGAGGAGCCTGCAGTGATCTCTTTAACAACATTATATGACACTAATTAACATGTTACAGCTGGACTCCTATCTGGAAAGAGCAGTAGTCTGGGTTACCCAGTTAGAAGGCCTACACAAAATGGAAGCCATTGTGAAATGGTTAGGAATAGGGAAACAAGCAAATCAGAGGAGAATTTGTGCCCCATCCATCTTGTTCTTTTGAAATATTTATGTATTGTTAACTGTGTATTGTGTGTTTTGAGGTGCTCGTGTATGGTTAACTCACCACCATCTGGTCCCAAGATAGTAGTAAGCAAATACGTATAACTATTTTACAATGGCTTCTGTATTACTGGATAGTTGTTGGAAAAATATTCCAAATGCATTACAAAGTATGGCTGGTTATCATCATCTTGGTTTTATTACTTATGCAGACAGCCCCTTCCCCCACCTCATGGAATCATTTAAACCAAAACACAGTAACAGTAAAATCATCAATGCCCAAGTCAGAAACAGCTCAAATCACGAACCAGCCTGCCAAATGATATGGCACTACATTTACTTTTGTCCAGTGTTATCCACCAGCAGACATGTAGCCATAAGTAATGTACACTTGTTATGGTGAGAATCCTGCACCAGCTGGAACGGTATTTTAACATTATACGCATGTGTACCCATTATTGTAACTGTGTTATACAGTGACAGACCTGTACCCAACCAACACTGTCCCCAATATGTGAGGCAAAAGTGCAGCTTAGCAGTAAAGTAAACAGGGTCCAGAACTGTACCTGGATTTGGGTCCAGAAGATTGGATTGGGCCCAACATGATCCTGGTCTGGTGTCTCTGGGTTCAGCATCTTTCTACTTGCTACAGCTCTGGTTCTAGGCCCAAGTTTGGTCCCTGATCCACGGACATGTCCCGTCCCTGAGTCATCAATCTCAGGTCTATGCTGATCTGTGTTTCTGATCCCAGGTTGAATTGAGCCCCTTGGGTTTTGGTCCCTGGTCCCAGACCCAGTCTGGTTTTTGGATCCCAGATTTTAAACACAGTTTTGTTCCTGGGTTTCTGATCTCAGGACTAGTCTGGGGACTGAGGACCAGGCAAACAACAGATTGAGTCATCTCAGCTCTTATGCTCAGCTGTAATATCCACAGTGCTCCTGCAGATCGCCACATGGCACAGGTCTTCGAAGTCCACTGCAGCCTACATAGTGACGCCAGAGGCCACTCCTTTTAAGGAGCTGGGGCTTGCCTGTAGATCCTCATCCCCATTCCCACAGTCTCTGTTGGTTTTACGAATAATTTTCTATTTCTATCAAAGATATACGGGAGAGTCAATTTTCCTTTCATATTCAAGAAGTCAGATACAGTAAGAGAACATGTGCCTGCTGAATCAATGTCAGGTTTGGTGACTCCATTCATTTCACTGGAGGGAAACGTCATCAAGGGAGAGAGCAAGTTCGGAGTCATTTAGCATCTTGGGCAGAAGAGCCCATTTCGATGCTTTGTGACTCTAAATGACTCACTTAGAGGCATGCTTTAAAAGTTTTAAACTTTTTGTATTTGTATATTTTACTTTTTTATTATTTTAACCATTAATAGTTGTTTTTATGCTTTTATAATGTTTTAGAGGGCTTTTGAATATTGGAGGCAACCAAAAACCTTCATTTTGTTTTGATGTGTTTGACTACCAGCTGATCCTAGGAGCATGACAGAGCAGTCAACATTTTATCAGCATTTCTGTGAGTGACACAATGGTATTTTGCCAGCCAAGTTGGGGCTGGCTTTGTTGAGGTAGCTGTCGCAGGAGGATCCATGAAAGGTATGTAAACCTCGTTGCTCCCAGGAAATTCTATGTAAGGTGTTGATTCAGAGTTTGTAAAAAATTGAATGTTGGGTTGAACCTTTCACAAAGTTCTACTGTCCCTCCACACAGTCACAGAGATCTTAAGTTTCTGAATATTTGGGAAGTGACAACTGAAATTTTCATATAAGAACATAAAAGGTTAAAAAAAAGAATGAGACCATTTTACTGAAAGATATGTGATAGGTAAAAAAGATTAAATAGAAGGAAACTTGGCAGATAAAACTGGATCAATTGGATGACATGTACACTTCGGAAACTACTAGATCTATTTACTGCTTCATGATTTGTCAATAATAGATTGTTGATTGTTCCAAGGGATGATATCTCATTGATATCTGATATTAAAGACTTTCCCATTCTGAATTGCCAATGGCCTTGTTAATGCACATTTATTATTGACGTTTAGGATTTAAATGGGTTAGTGTTAAGAAAAGAAGCACTAAATTTTGCCTTAAAAATTGATAAAAAGAGTAGATATTCATGGATTTTTGCCTGAATTACTTTTTGCGGTCAGCATGCTTTCCATACACCCTAACTGTCAGATACCAGGGTGTCAAAGGTTACAGACAGAATCCTTTGCTGTACCTGTCTTTGGCAAGCAGGGCAGAAGGAAGCCAGTGCTCCTGTCCTTCCAAACTGAAGCTAAAAGTTTTGTTGGACATTGAAAAATCTGTTGAACACCTCTGCTTAGCTTCCCTTCAGTTCTCAGAATCACTGACGTGCTGGGATCCTGGTGCAAGTAGACGTTTGGATAACTTCAGGTGCCTTCCTGGTTTGGTGAATTATGAACTCACCAGAAGATTGAAGCATGTTCCCAGAAACACCTAATTTTATGTATATTTTCCAATCCTATTGGTATACCTTGCTGAAGTCTGGGACATAGTCTGGGTTGGAAAACTTAATGTAACCATTCTTGTCTTTTTTTTATTTTCCAGGTGCTTCTAAACAGAAAACCTACCTGAGAATCTATAAATTTATCCACAGTTGATCCTGCTTTGAAGCATCTAATGGGATCTTGATGGAAGCACGAAAAAACTTAGAATTACACCATACAAATTGACAAATTTCAGTATCAAGTGCAACAAACAAAATGCTATCGTTTTTTGACTATCACCATGAATGTGTTGAAAATTTAAAGCAAGAAAAAAAATGATTCATAAACCTTGGTTTTCAAGATTGATGCAAAGGAGGATTGGGAATTTTAAGCAATTGCAGAATAGAAGTAAATCACTCTGTATATAATACACCACAGAATAACATTTATCAGTGGGGTTACTCTGTCAAAATAAATCCTACATTCAAATGCACTTAAGGCTAACACACTGATTCTCTTTTGACCCAGAATAATCCTGTGGCAACATTTTCCAGCAAATTGCAGCAATTCATTGACATGGCAAGGTTTCATGCAGGTCATTCAATTGCTTGAAGGAGAGTTACAAAACCAGTTACACACTGTGTTCACTAATGTTTATGTGAAGTGATGTTTGGTGCGGACAGATTAAGTCTGAGGTCATAAGAGGTCACTTCATTTCTGAACACAGTGCCTGAACTTTTACTTGTTGTTTGTTGGATTTGAACATAAACCAGACAGAATGGCAAATTCCTATAATAGTTCTTAGTTTGGAAGGGAGGCAGAAACCCGAAAAATACAAATGAAGAGATCCATTTTGAACTTTACAAGTCATTAATGAAGTGTCATCTGGGGCATTATGGAATTCAAGAACAATGTAATGGCATTTGCAAGGGTTTTAAATGTTACTAGGGATGAGTGACTTCAGTTGAAAAAAAAATTGGAAAATTTAGGACTGCTGTCCTAAAATTTAGAAGACCACATCCTAAACCAGTTGGGGTTTTCAAGATGATCAGGAGTTTTAATGGTGTCAACAGTGAAAGCCAGTTCTACTAGTGAATGGATCAATGTTCAAAGAACATAGCTTTAAAATCATTGAGAGAGGATCTAAATGAGAAATGAGGAGAAATATCAGAATCGTCAGGATCTGGAACACTCTACTGGGAATGTGGTGGAAGCTTATCCAATGAATAATTTGAAAAGTAAACAGGTATTTAAGGATAAGCAAATTACAGTATAAAAAAGGGGTGTGAAACTCAATGCTCTTTCAAAGTGCCAGGATTGGAAAAATGATCCAAACAACATCTTTCTGCAAAGCTATATTTCTGATCTACTGATCTTCTCTGCAGCAAACGTATGTCAGTTCCATATCATCTGTGAAAGAACAACTAACATTTACATAGACCATTAACTATAAACCAAGGCCACAGAGGAAAAATCTTCTTTCAGAATCTAGGAATAGAAGTGCATATTCACCAATTTTGGGCAAACAACCTTCAATTTCTCTTCTCCTCTGACTGGGTTCTTTCAGATCATGTTTTTATTGAACTTTGGGAAGGCATAGAGCCTACTGCATTTGGTGGACTAAATCAGGGTCTGATTGCTGGTCATTACTACTGATCACTGCAAGTGCTGGGAATAGTCATAACTTTACCCAAAGCTGAACAGAACTCAGCAGGCAATCACATTAAATTTATTGTCCTAAATCTGACTGATTAATTGCATACCAATATTACCTCAACATTGTCACAATTGCTAATTTTAATTCCAGATGTTTAAACAGGATCTCCTGTGTATTTCAATTCATTTGACAACATCAGGAACAAGTGTTTATTGGATTCCTCATGGGATCTTAAGTGAAATAACAGAATATTTGTAGAGAGAAAATCATATCAAACTAAAATTTCTTTCAAACTGATTAATTAGTGCAACTTCAGAGATTCACACAATTCAGGTCACACTTCCTCTCTGTTGAAATTTGAGCTAGTAGACTCTGGCAATTAAACCATTTCCTCTGTAAGTAAAGTATGAGTTAGGATGGAAGAATTCTTGCCTAAGAGCGCATATCTTAAATTAATTTTCCCATTAAAGCAGGAGGTAACCTCATTAAAGTGTTTAACATGTTTTCAGTTTATTTGCAGACTAAATAATAAAATAATGCAAATTGCATCTCCAAGTCACTTACTCAAGAACAGAGAGCTCCTTGGGTGGATATTGTTAAACATTTTAATTGCAGACTGAAATATGTAGTAATGGAGATCTTTCTCCACTCCATCATCACGATTTTTTACACCATGTATAGCTATCAGAATGTAGGTGCATTCTTTGCTCTGTATTGTGGTGTACAACTCCAACAATCCTGGCACCCTTGGAAATTTGCTAGTTCCAGACTAACAGATTTTCTGGAGTATTGGATACTATTCCTATTAATACTCAAACACACCTTTTTTTTACATATCACAGAGTAGTATAATAAATTTCCCAGTGAATTCAGAGAGTTTAAAGGGAGTAGAAACTTACAAAGGACTCCAGACCCCAATTCCAGCTGCAAACATACCCAGGTCCCTAACCCCTGGTGCTCCATCCCCAACCCCGGCTCCAGCCACACACTCGGCCCAAGATCTGGACCCTGGCTGTAGTCACACACACACACACACACACAAACACACCACTTGCACTCTGGACCACCAGCTCACATTCCAGACCAACAAGTGAGCCAGCTGCTAGACCATCAGGATTTCCAAACACTTGGATGCTGAATTAGACTGGTACTGGATTATGAAAGGCCCAATCTATCTGAGTGATTCTCAATCCTTAGCATAGAGCCTGCAATCAAACTAGTCAGCATACTGCTGCAGCCCTGATTTACTTTTATATTCCTATCTATTTTGCTCATTTAAAGTGTGCTTAGTAGATATTTGGCAGCACGAGAATATTACAGAATACTGATATGCATTGCATTACTGTCAAAAAAAAGATACAAAACATTTTTTTAAATGGCTGCACTGGAAGTAAATTGTGTGTTACAGTCCACAAGTGCATTGATAGTGCAAGTTTGGCCTACCTTGGGAGATAAGTCGAGACCTATGGATCTAGCTTTTGGCTGAGAATTTTCTTAATCCAAATGATGTGAATTATGATGACAGGCAGCCTTGTAATCTGAACCAATCACCTTCTGGTTACGAATCAAGCAGTCACCTGCTTGTATTTCCAACTCACCCAAGACTTTCATTTTAGTGACAGTTTCTTTCCACCAAGCATCTGTCCCTGAGCTCTGACAAATTAATTACACACATGGGAACCACTTCTTGAATGTGTCTGTTGGAAGTATTTTATAAGAACATTAGAAACAGGAGCAGGAGTAGGTCAACTAGCCCGTCTAGCCTGCTTCGCCATTCAATTAGATCATGGCTGGTCTGGCCGTGGACTTAGGTCCACCTACTTACCGTTTCCCCATAACTTTTAATTCCCCTACTATGCAAAAATCTATCTAACTGTGTCTTAAATATATTTAATGAGGTAGCCTCTACTACTTCCTTGGGCAGAGAATTCCACAGATCCACCACTGTCTGGGAAAAGCAGTTGCTCCTCATCTCTGTCCTAATCTACTCCCCCGAATCTTGAGGCTATGTCCCCTAGTTCTAGTTTTGAAGTATAGAGCCTCAGAATGAGAGCGATCCAGCACAGAAACAGGCCATTGGCTATCCACGTTGAACTTTTTGCCCACCTTCATTAGTCCCATTTGCCCACATTAGGACCATATCCTTCTATGCCTTGCCTATTTAACTGTCTGTATAAATGTTTCTTAAATGTAATAAGTGTTTCTGATTCTACCATCTCATCTGGCTGTCTATTCCAGATATCAACCACTGTGTAAATAAAAACTCACTCCTCAGATCCACTTTAAAACTCCTTTCTCTCACCTTAAACCTATGCCCTCTTGTTTTTAATACTCCTACCATGGGGAAAAGATTTTGACTATCTCCCCTATCTATGCCTCTCATAATCTTATATACATCTATCAGGTCATCCTCTCAGCTTTCTTCACTCCAGGGGAAACAAACCCAGCCTTTCCAATCTCTCTCTATAACTAGAGTCCTCCAATCCAGGCAACATCCTGGTGAAACTCCTCTGTACCCTCTCCAGTAGTCTTGATAAGACAACAAAGACTATTATCACACTTGTCAACCTCACAAACGGCATCTTAGTCAGTAATTAGTTGCCATTATGAAACAGCAATGCCATATGCCAAAGTTCACACATCAGATGTATATTTATGGAGCACTAATTCGAAGAAAAAATATCAGCCTCCTTTGCCATTGTTCACATGATTTCAAAGCCAGTTGTGATATTGTGATGAAAAAGGAAAGGATAATTGGAACAGAGGTTAGCCAGTCTGCATTTTAAACCAACCATTTTGCTTTTATATGATACTTCAATCTTTTTTTTACATAAAATTGTAAAATAATTATGAATTGGAAATCAATATGTATAATTGCCTCAAGTATGAGATGACCTCTATGATTTAAGCCGAGGGTGCAGAAAGGAGGGGTTACAGCGCGAGTACAGATGGGATGATGTAATTATGTAGGAGCAGACTTACATTGTTGGTCTTCATTATAAAATAAAACTATAATTTATAACTTAAAACATTGGGACTTAAATACCATAGTTTGCTTTGTAGATTAAGAACATTAAGATTCTTGAACATTGTAGATTAAGAACATATAGAAGACTTAATACCTCATAGATAAAAGGTGTAACAAATTGGGTTACCAGCAATAGGTTTTCCTCTATCAGTTATCTTGATTAATCCTTTGTTTTTAGCATTAGATTATTTCCTATTTCATTGCACTAATTCAGTATTATAGAATAGCTTTCCTGTTCTACACTGCCCCTATTCTATCTGCTCGGTTGGAATACAAAGCAACAATTCTGTCTCCAAACTGTGAAGTTTATGAGATGCATGAAGTTTATTTATAAATATATTTTTTACCCTGGTTACGTAAACCTATTCTTCTTTCATGCACTGATGAGATTGACGTGTCCCAATCTTAATACTTTGAGACACCATCAGACCTCTGAAACAAAAACAGAAATGCTGGAAACACTCAGGTGGTATATGTAGAAAGATAAAGAGAGTTAATGGCTCATGTTGAAGACCCTTGAACAGAATTGCAGGAAAAAAAGAAAACATATTAGTTTTATGTTGCAGAAAGATAAGGGGAGGGATGGATAGGGCAAAGGGAATACTCTGCTAGGATGAGGCCAAGGATTCTGTGGGGTTAACTTGTAGATAAATTTCTCGTTGATAGGTTTGTGAGGATCTTAGAGAGACAACAAAAAGGAACTTAAAACCTGAAGGGCAAAGCTGTAGGAATTGACCAAGGGGTCAAGCAGTGCTATTGGAAAGGAAAAAAAAGTGAACCAATATTACAGATGGATGACCTGTGGCAGAACTGGTCCATTTAGATACAACTGAGTTGCCTGAAGTTGTTGAATTTGATATTGAAGCTGGAAGGTTGCAATGTGCCCAGATCAAATTTGCTCTCCATTAAGCTCATTTTGGACCTCAGTGGAGCAGTGTAGGAGACCAGAGTCAGGGTGGGAGTGGGAGGGAATTAAAGTTACTGGCAAATCTAAGCACAGACTTCAGCCATTGTAAACAAGATGCCAAAATTCAAACTAATCCACTGAATATTAGCATAGAAATTGAATCATTTGCACCCATGTATTATGTGCAAGCACAAGCAATTCAGCGTATGTTTCCAAGTGCTTGTGTCCACTTCCTGTTATCAAGAAATTAGACTAGGCACTTCCCATTACGATTTGCTCTAACCAGTGTCATTACCCTATTGCACTCAACAGCACATGATGGCATCATCAATATGAGAGGCATCCTTTATTTTCTTATCCTGCAGTTCAATAAAAAGTGAATATCAAGCTGAAAGCAATGAAATTTAAATGATTTAAAGTGCCCCCAGGACATTTGAGATGAAAATCATACTCTGTAATTTTGATTCATATAAAATTCTGTTGCCAGCAGCTTCCAATACAGATCGAAGCCACAGTGAACAGTTACCTGTCACAGTCTTTCCCTTTTGTTCCCTGCTTCACTTACTTTACAGCTTAAAGCTGGTTTCACTTCTAACTTTTCCCCATTTCTTACGAAAGACCACCATTGTGAAATATTAACTCTATTTCTTGCTTCACTGATGCTGCCTAACCTGCTGAGTATTTCTCACATGTTCTGCTCTCTATTTTACATTCCCTGCATCTGCTGCTTTCTTTAATTGTTTTTGGTTTAATGGAACTTCTCTGCTTTTTAATTTAATCCCTCTAGAAATGAGCTCCAATACTTTGTTTAACTATTTTATGAGTTTGTTAAATTGCTTTGCTTCTTTTAGTTATTTGTGGAACTATTCCACCGGATCCTTCTGATACTCCATCACATTTAGACTCCTATTTTCCAAAAAGTATGTGGCCTTCATGTTCCTCCTGGTAAAATGTAAAATCTTGCTTAGCTTTACTGAACTTTTGCTAGTATCGTCTAATATTTCGTGATTGTTCTCCATATCAGCTTAAAATTGATATCATCCATATAAAGACCTCAGTGTAATTTGTCACTCCCTATCATTGAGAGTACATTGGCAATTCAAGGGCCATCCATTGGAGGAGAACTCATCCCTATGGTATGCTCCCTGGCAACCATGTGTTCAAGGGAAAATTGATCACCTGCAGCTACTAACTAACTGCATTGTGTAGCTGGTGGATGGATTCACTTTGAAGCATCCACCATACTGAGGAAGTTGTGGACAGCACATTTAGTGAGCTGGTGACATTGCAAGCAATGGCCGCACTGGAAAAGTGATGGGTGACCACCAGGCAGAGTAGGCACACAGGCCTTGGAGTCTGCAATGCCTGTGGGTGGAGGAAGCATGTACTCTCACAACATTTTAAAAGTATCTGGATGAGCGCTTGAATCACCAAGGCATAGAAGGCTGTGGGCAAGGTGCTGGTAAATAGGATTAATATAGATGGGTACTTGATGGTCAGCATGATGGGCCGAAGGGCCTGTTTCTATGCTGTAGGACTCTGACAAGTTTCAGAATGTGGTTTTGTTTAAGTTTAAATTGTCTGAACTGGAGAAACAGCACCTCATTTTCTGTGTTGTAACCTTGCAGCTTGATGGCATGAACATTGAATTCTCTTACTTTAAGTAATCCTCACTCCCCTTCCCCACAACACCCTCACCCCCCCCACCACCACCATGATTCTTCTCTTCTTCCCTTTCCCAGCCTTTTTTTCTATCTTTTTATCCTTTCTCTCCTTCCCTTTGACCCATCCATGGGTGGATCTGCTCTCCCCTCCTCCCCTGCACCTGCCTATCGCTATCTCTTACCTGCATCTACCTATCACTACCCTGTGCCCACTCCACCTCCCCTCTTTTGTCCAATCATCACTGTTCTGCTTTTCCCTCCTATACATTGGGCTTCCCCTTTTCTTATCTTCAGTCCTGAAGAAGGATCCTGACCCGAAATGTTGACCGTGCCTGGCCTACTGAGTTCCTCCAGCGTTGTACTGTTTTTCATCTAGATTCCAGCATCTGAAATCCTTTGTTTCTCTCTTAAATTGTCCCAAGTTTAAATTGTTTGGCTGAATTCAGAATATCTGTGGGCACAACATCCACAAATGCTTGTGGCTCATCACTTACTACCTTCCATCCATTTGGTTAAATACTTTATCCATAATATTTAATTATATAGAAAAATGGTAATGTAAAAGATGGGAAAAGGAGGAAAATGGGAGGGATTTCTTTCTCGGACAGAGAGCTTGGATAACACTGCAGACGAGCTTAAATCTGTTAATTAAAATGGTACTTTCTCTAGAATGGTACTCTCTCTAGAATGGTACTCTACTCCATGTCTAGTTTAATTGGCATCGATGGTGCAAATGTTGCAACTTCTTGAAACGCTTGAGATTACTGATGAGCTGAATCTTCTACAAGACTAAAGATGGAATACCAAAAATTGACCAATAGATTGTGATGATATACAAATCATGAGGTCTTTCTTCCTCGCCACAGGTATTTGGACGTCAATTATGGTGAACATGATTAATGTTTGTGTTAGTTGATCTACACTCTTCAGAGTTCTTAAAATGGTTAATTATGTAAGACATCCTGTGGAATCGATTTCACTGTCCTCTGCACAACAAAAATTTGCACCTTTTCCCAAAAAATTTATTTTTTTCAAAATACTCAGAAAATACACCAAATTTTGTCAAAATTATTAAGTATCACAATGTAGACAACTGATACAAATCTCAAAATTTCACCTCACACCCATCTGAGACCATCCTTAGCCTCTAATGATCAGATAAAACAAGAGCTGTCTTTGAAAACTGATAAAAATAGAGAATTTAAACAATTTGGAAGATGGTTGAGCTCCAGGACTTGTACTTTTTTCCCCTGGAGTAGCAGGAGAATTAACATTTAGTTTTATTTATCAATGTGAATCAGCTCAGCCATTCCTGTGAGCCTTGGAATCAAATACCATGATTCATGTATTGGAAAGCTTTATTGAGTTCTTCATGCATGTGTGATTCCCCCAGAGAGCTGCAAAGATTCTGAAACAAAACAAACTAATACTCATAAATGTTTTCTAATCCTAAAGCCAGGCTTGCATCCTTGACAGCAGTTATGTGCCATTGTTATAGGGCTTCTTGGCAGTGGCACACATGCCACACATTTAACTGTTCATTCTTTTGGTTTAGAGAAAGGGATTCAATAATTCTCTACTCAGAGCAGCAAGAAATTAAGTACAATTTGTTGGTGTGGTTGTGCTTGTAAGCACAATCCACCTCATGACTGAACACATTCATTAATCAAGATAAGGCATATTCACAAATTTCCACGAACTAGCTATTACCACTACTGTCAGTGGAATAAAAATATAGCAGAAAGTATTGCTAAGCAAGTTGTGCATTTATACTGCGTTGGCACTCAGATATTTATTTAAAATGGGTGGCAGATGCTCAGACTACTTTGCACATTTGGATGCTCATGTTAGCATCACAATTTTGGCTAGAGTTAGAAGCTGAGCATTTAATATGCATCAATATATTAAATTGCTCTGAATTAACAAACCAGGATCATATTTTGACTCGAATGTCAGGCACCACAACGTATGATGGGTAAAGACAAATAATTTAAATTAAGGCTTATAATCCATACACTTTGTAATGTTGGCCAACACTCCATTAGCTTCCTAAATGTGTGCTGCACCCTCATGCTATCATGGTTTTTCATGTATTAATAGTTCCATATCTTTTTTTTCTCTTAACCATATTAATTCCTTTTTCAGACGGTCATGAATCTTTGGAATTCTCCACCCCTGAGAGCTGTGCAAGCAGAGTCGTTGAATATATTAAAGGCAGAGACCAACACACATTTAATTTACAAGTGACCAAGGTCCAGAGGGAGAAAGTGGTGTTGAAGCCAAGGCTGCCTCAGCTACGATCTTATTAAAAGGCAGAGCGGGCTTGAAGGACTGACAGCTCTGCTCCTGTTCCTGTTTCTTTTTACTTCTTACTTCCTTATGTTCAATAGTAATGGTTGTTGGCGGTCAATCATCCCAGCCCCAGGTCATTGCTGCAGCAGTTCCTCAGGGCCGTATCCTAGAGCCAACCAGTTGCTTCATCGACAACCTTCCTTCCATCAGCTCAGAAGTGAGAATGACCTTTCCATCATCTCAGTCGCTTTTTTTAAAATTTTTCTTAACAACTTTCCATGGATAAATGGTAGTTAGTCACCTTGATGAACAGCCTATAGTATTTGATACAACTAATTGACTTGATCAGCTATTTCAGAAGTCAGTTAAGGATCGACCACACTGCTGAGAAGAGATATATTATGGACACACCAGGCAAGCATGGAAGGTTTCCTTCTGTTAAACCAGCATGAGCTTGTTCACAGGTGAATTTTATAACTAAACCATAGAAACCATAGAACCATACAGCACAAAACAGGCCCTTCGGCCCACCATGTTGTGCCATCCATCAAACCACCCTCACACTACCTAACCCCTTCCTCCCGCATATCCCTCTATCTCACATTCCTCCATGTGCCTATCCAACAAACACTTGAACCTGTCCAATGTATCTGCCTCCACCACCACCCCAGGCAGTACATTCCATGCACCAACCACTCTCTGGGTGAAAAACCTCCTTCTGACATCTCCCCTGAACCTCCCACCCATAACCTTAAAGCCATGCCCTCTCGTCTTGAGCATTGGTGCCCTGGGAAGGAGGCGCTGGCTGTCTACTCTATCTATTCCTCTCAATATTTTATATACCTCTATCATGTCTCCTCTCATCCTCCTCCTTTCCAGTGAATAAAGCCCTAACACCTTAAGCCTTTCCTCATATTCCATACACTCTAATCCAGGCAGCATCCTGGTAAATCTCTTCTGCACCCTCTCCAACACCTCCGCCTCCTTCCTATAATGCGACGACCAGAACTGAACACAGTACTCTAAGTGTGGTCTAACTAGAGTTTTGTAAAGCTGCATCGTCACTTCGCGGCTCTTAAACTCAATCCCATGATTTATGAAAGCTAACATCCCATAGACCTTCTTAATTGCTCTATCCACCTGTGAGGCAACTTTCAGTGAACTGTGAGTATGAACCCCCAGATCCCTCTGCTCCTCTACACTGCCAAGTACCTTGCCATTTACCCTGTACTCTGCCCTGAAGTTTGTCCTTCCAAAGTGTACCACCTCACACTTCTCCGGATTGAACTCCATCTGCCACTTGTCAGCCCAGCTCTGCATCTTATCAATATCCCTCTGTAAGCTCTGACAGCCCTCCACACTATCCACAACGCCACCCATCTTAGTGTCGTCCACAAACTTACTAATCCAGCCTTCCACCCGCTCATCTAAGTCATCTATAAATATCACAAAAAGTAGAGGTCCCAGAACTGATCCCTGCGGGACACCATTAGTCACTGCCCTCCAATCCAAGGGCAGTCCTTCCACCACAACCCTCTGCTTTCTACAGGCAAGCCAATTCCTAATCCACACAGCCAAGCTTCCCTGGATCCCTAGGCCTCTGACCTTCTGAAGAAGCCTGCCATGAGGAACCTTATCAAACGCCTTACTAAAATCCATATAGACCACATCCACCGCACTACCCTCATCAATCTTCTTCATCACCTCCTCAAAGAACTCTATCAGGCTTGTGAGGCAAGATCTTCCCTTCACAAAGCCATGCTGGCTGTCCCTAATCAGTCCATGATTCTCCAGGTGTTCATAGATCCTATCCCTTAGAATCCTTTCTAACAGTTTACCAGGAGAGATCCACACATTGATCTTATGAATAGATTTCAATCTGACTTGCTGAGATAGGTGACATAAGACTTCCCTTTCAATAATCTTTACATCATATAAGAAATAATCAAAACACTCCTGCACTTATTTAATGTCTCTTAATATCTCTGAAAACAGTACTATTTCTCAAAGTTAATAGTTTCCATCAATTAATCTATGATTAAACTGCATGAATTGAACATAGAACATAGGATACTACAGCACAGGAACAGGCCCTTTGGCCCAGTGTCTGAGACGACCATGATGCCAATTTAAACTGCACATGTGTTCTACATCCCTTCATACCCTGCTTGTTCATCTGTCTGTCGAAACGTCTCAAAAGATATTGTTATCATAGCTGCTCGTGTTCTTTCCCCTGGCAATGTGTTCCACGAACCTACCGCTCTCTGTGTAAAAGCTTGCCATGTAAATCTCCTTTATACTTCCACCCCCACCCCCCCACCACCTTAAATCTATACCCTCTAGTATTTGACATTTACACCCTGGGGGGAGAAAAACTGACTATCGACATGGACAGGAAAGTGCACCAGCATCTCTGCTTCCTCAGGAGGCTAAAGAAATTTGGCATGTTCCCATTGACCCTCACTAATTTTTATAGATGCACCATAGAAAACATCCTATCCAGATGCATCACGGCTTGGTACGGCAACTGCTCTGCCCAAGACCACAAGAAACTGCGGAGTTGTGGACACAGCTCAGCACATCACGGAAACCAGCTTCCCCTCCATGGACTCAGTCTATACTTCTTGCTGTCTCGGTAAAGCAGCCAATATAATCGAAGACCCCACCCACCCCAGACATTCTGTCTTCTCCCCTCTCTCATCGAGCAGAAGATACAAAAGCCTGAAAGCACGTACCACCAGGCTCAAGGACAGCTTCTATCCCACTAAGACTATTGAACGGTTGCCTAGTATGAAAAGATGGACCCTTGACTTCACAATCTACC